>NC_068985.1:16044325-16046722 GCF_001194135.2 Octopus bimaculoides
AGAAGAAGAAGAAGAAGAAGAAGAAGAAGAAGAAGAAGAAGAAGAAGAAGTATCACTACAGCTGCCGGGAACGATGTTAAATGAAGAATTTACAGCAAAGTCAGACTTGTATCCGGACACAGAGAAATAAGAATGACCAAATCTAAGATTCCGATTAACATCTTATGGTAGATTAGACTTACTATAAGTCAATGAGTTGCCGGAAGAGTGATAAGTAGTTTGTTAATTATCTTAGCTTTCAAGTTAGTCATCCTATCACCGACCAGTGAACAAAGTCATACCAGCCATAACATCACATCTCTCTTTTAACGGCCTTATCATCCAATGTAATCTTTCTTTTCTAACACATAAGGATATGATCTGGGAATGATGTGGAACTATTGACCATGGATAAGGAGCTAGTGGCCATGCAGATATTGTCTGGAAGAGTAGTGTGCCTTGTTTCATACTAAAAGCAGTTATACCTCCTCGCAGTGGACTTGGTGAGTTCAATGTCTTCGAAGCGGATGCAATATAACACAGCTGAAAACATTATCTGGCGGGATATAACTCAGTGATAGAGTATTTATTTGAAGATCAAGGGGTCTGCAATACTCTCGTGAGTATCCCATCTTTTAACGCCTTTAAGTCAACGAAAGAACTTCTATGTGATTGCTGAACCTGTGACTCGCCCCCCGCCCCACCTCAGAATCATATTTCATTGTTGCCGAAAAAGAAGGAAAGGCATTAGCTAAAGAAATCATTGATAAGTCTGAAATAACACATACAGCCACAGCGGAAATTTCTGCGTTCATAAGTCTGTTGGTTCGTACAGTTACTCTTTTACTCTTTTACTTGTTTCAGTCATTTGACTGCGGCCATGCTGGAGCACCGACTTTAGTCGAGCAAATCGACTTATTCTTTGTAAGCCTAGTATTTATTCTATCGGTCTCTTGTGCCGAACCGCTAAGTTACGGGGACGTGAACACACCACCATCAGTTGTCAAGCGATGGTGGGGGGACAAACACAGACACACAGACATACACACACATACATATATATATATATATATATATACAAATATATACGACAGGCTTCTTTCAGTTTCCGTCTACCAAATCCACTCACAAGGCTTTGGTCGGCTCGAGGCTATAGTAGAAGACACTTGCCCAAGGTGCCACGCAGTGAGAATGAACCCAGAACCATGTGGTTGGTAAGCAAGCTACTTACCACACAGCCACTCCTGCGCCTATAAATTTTTATCCATAAATTTTTAATTCGATTATTTAAGTCTATCGACTTCGTCAGTTATGTCATTTGATTCGGCCAGCTGCGATTCATTATTCTACTAACTACGAGTCAAGACAAAAAGAAAGACTTATACAATTAAGAGAGAAAGTAAAAAACAAAACACAAAAAACAAATATCAGCAAACTGGAAATCGCCTTGAAGATTATACTGCAGATTTTTGCGGGATTGGTCAAGTTCGTATTTTGTGAGATGTGAAGAAATCTGATGTTTAAGAAATATCCCAAACTCTGTGAGAAGCAAAGAGCTTTTCAACAGTTGAAATACTTTCTTTCTCTCAAGGAAAGAGACACTTTCTAAATGCCAGATCCTCCTTCTCCCAATGGGATATGAATCTATTCAAATTCACGCATTATATAGTACAACAATTTACAGGCGATATTTTCACGACTGCAGCAGAAATAAAAACCAAATCATGTACAAAACGATAATCTAAACAATGAACGAATGTGGCCGATTCTACAGGGTGTCCACAAAGTCTGGCTACATGGAGTAAATAAAATCATAACATAAACAATTAAATATAAGAAATAATAATTTCTTAAAGTACGTGTTATTCCCCATGTGGGTACATGGAGTAAATAAAATCCTATCATAAACATTTAGATATAAGAAATAATAATTTCCTAAAGTATATGTTAATCCCATGTACCCAGACTTTGTGGACACCCTGTATATGATTACTCAACAGGCTAAAAATGAATATTAATTCTTTTCAGAACACTCTCTGCTGTTAAATTAAATACAAGGATAGATTAGGTCCTTGGATACTCCGAAAAAAAATAAATAAATAAAGGATGCCATGTTTGAACTACAGTTAAACTCAGGTCTTCTCTGTCAGGGTTGACGACAGACTAAACAAAACAATGGCAACAAAATCCGCAACAGTAGCAACAGCAAGACAATAACAACTTTAAAACAGTTTGTATTAGATTCTGAATGCAATTAACAATTTCTGTTATAGTATCCTGAATGAAATATCTGGTTATATCAAATTTATATGAACAGATAGCTAATTATTTGTCCAGCACCTATTCAACAACACTATGTTCTCTCTCTCTCTCTCTCTCTCTCTCTCTCTCTCTCTCTCTCTCTCTCTCTCTCTCTCT
>NC_068985.1:16046808-16047534 GCF_001194135.2 Octopus bimaculoides
CTCTCTCTCTCTCTCTCTCTCTCTCTCTCTCTCTCTCTCTCTCTCTCTCTCTCCCTCTCTCGTAGCCGAAGAGTAAGAGCCTGTGACCTCAGATTCATTACTTCCTAACGGTTGACTAACTGTTCCTCACACAGTCAATCTCCAATTTCCTTTGATCCTATACTTTTCTGTATTTATTCCAATCTCTGAGATTCTGTAGCTGGAAGGCATTGTTTTCGATTACGCCAAATACTTCGAAGCAATTTCTCCAATGTTATACTCATCTTTATTCGACTTTCTCGCAGCGACTTAATGGCAAAAGCTGTATTCTATTTGTGACCAATTATAAAATGATACATGGCGTTGAAGTTTGCTTGACAACCATGTGATTCCGAATTCGATCACACAACATGGCGCTTCGAGCAAGTGCCACCTACAACAACTTCGTGTTGACCAAGGACTTGTGCGTGGAATTTAATAAACGAAAAGTGTGCGAAAGTTATTCTGTATGCACGCACGCGTGTGTGTATGCTTGCATGGATGAGTGTATACTTGTATACATATATACACTACCACAAAAGAAAAGAATTTCTTTTCTTTTGTGGTTTGACCGTTGATGGTCGATTTCTAGCGTAAAGGATGTCCACTTAGTGGTTATCCCTTCTCACATGTATGTAATATAATTTTTCTGAATTTTCAGAATTCTCTTTATGCTAGTCCACTAGTTTTAAATTGGTGTTAATTAAA
>NC_068985.1:16048365-16052063 GCF_001194135.2 Octopus bimaculoides
ATATATATATATATATATAAATATATACATACATACATATACATATACATCCATTACTAGTGTCTGGTGTGTTATAATGTACTGTAGAAGTTATATATAGATGTCTGAGCGTCTTGTTAATACTTTGCATGTACCACGTCCTTGCATTGTTTTTTTTCTCTGTTTTTCTTTATTGATTATATATATGTGTGTGTGTGTGCGTGCGTGTATGCTTACATACACACGCGCCCATATTTCAGGAATATGCATGTAAGTATGTCTTCATTTTTAAGTAATCGCTAGTCAGCATTACCGTGTTGATAAATATGTGAGTGTATGATATATTTTAAAAGTGTGGTTGTATATACACGTGCATGTGTATGTATACAAGACGGACAATAAAAATTGGGAGGGGGAGAAATAGGTAGAATATATTTTATGGGTTGTCTTTATGGAAGGAATATTTGCTGGAAAGTAGGTTGAAAGATAGAAAATAGATACAGTGATAGGTTATTTTTAAAGCATTCTGGTGATGTCATATTGCTTTAATTATCGATTTTTTTGGCTTTGAGACAAGTCCATTGGTAAATAAAGTAGACACTTAGTTGATTGAATCGAGCCAAAATACTAGTCAACAAAGAATTTCTGTCAGGGATGATTTTTTTTTTTTTGTGTACTAGTAAGCATTTTCTGGTGTCGATTTCAAAACTGTCTTTCGTTTTTCAGCTACAGGTATAGCTTAGAAGATTAGACCTTTTACTGGGTTGGCAATTTCAAATGTTTTCAGTTTTTTCAGAATATTTACTCCGTTCATTATCATTTAATAATCATGACTTGTGAATATAAAACCCTGTAGATATTGTCTGCTATGTTTTTGTATTTTTTTCAACAAAGATACAACTACGAACTATCACATTGTGTTTCATGATAATCTGTGGTTGTAATAATATGTGACAAAGACAAGATGTGCGCATCGCATGGAATTTGCTCTGTGTTTTCAATTGAACTACGTTATTGTTTAAGTAAAATCAACGCTTTTGATAGCCGTGTTAAATAAAGAAAGACATCATCCTAAAAGCAAAGAGTTCATTATACTGACGGTTAAATTTTGTTGTTGATATAACTGGGTTTGCCTTTTAAAAAGAACGCACACGACTGCCAACTCAAAACATAGTATATGAGGTAGACTAATTTAACATAATCAAATATTGTCCATTCATTCTGATGACAATGATGATCTAACACTCGATAAATGAGACAGTGCTGGAAGTGCAATTGTTACAGCACTGGATCTTCTACAAATCCTGAATATATACACGAAAAAATACACTTCCATGGTTGTTTATCCATGAGTTTTTGAATGACACTGTTTAAAAAGAAATCAAAGGTTCTAGCTTCAAGACTAAAGGAATGTCATACATTTACTCTATATGTTCAAATAATAGAAATTTTAATTTGGAAGCATACTTTATAGTATGTAGTTTGCACTAGTAAACTAATGATTTTAATGAACTCTTCACAAAATTGTTTCAGATTTATGTCTCATCAGATTTCCTTCTCTTTGTTCATACATTCCAGAGAAGTATGAAGGAAGCTTTACAGCACAATAAAATTAAAAAGGCATGCATCCTTGCCCACTTTGTTCACACGAAAGAAAAATATTACAACAGAAGCACTGCTTGTTGCTATTTAATATCATCTTCAGCAATGGAAATTCTGTGACGATCACAAAGTTGTTGGCATGATAAAAGGCATGAAATCAGGATCTACAAAATTCCCTTGTTTCTTATATCTATTGGACAATCATGCAACCACGGATAACTCGAGTAAACTGGTGGCCTTTGAGGTCCTCATGTGTCAAAGGAGTGAATTGTGTTCGGTTTGTTTCCTAGGTTTATCCCCAAATTATATATTTCTATCAAGTCTCTGTATTAAACTAAATTTAAAGAAAACTTTTGTTAAAGAACTGGGTAAAATCAATTCAAAAGGATTTCAATTCTTTTTTGAAAAGAAAAAAGCAAAACATATTCCTAAATATTCGACAAAGCGAAAATTTTTGTGGTTCTCAGTCAGAGAAATTTTAAAAGATATTGGATATGAAACAAACACAATTTACTAAAAATGAAAATTTTTATAATTTTTTTAATGGTTATACTGGATAATAATCTCTTACATATATTGATGGGAGCTGAGGACCTCCTTGATGCCTCTAATGAAATAGATTGTAGGATATTATTAAAATTCATTTTCTACATTCTCATCTACGTTTCTTTTCAGGAAACTTTTAATGTAGTAAGTGATAAACAAGGAAGACTGTTCTAGTAATATATTCGTGGAGTGGAAAAGGGTTGCCATCGATTATAACTGACCTTTTTAAGGAGAGCATATCACTACAACTCAAACTAAGCTTATTAGATAGTCATATTCAAATTTTAAACCCGGCATCATGCATAATTTTCAATTATATGTGTCTAATTGAATCTATGATTTAAAATGAGATTAAATTAATTATGTACGAACTAATCATATATCTGCTCTGTATTTTCGGTTCAAATAAATTTTCTATGGAATATTTAATACTCTTTAACTAATGATTATAATGAGAATATAAAAAAAAAACTGATATATTAAAAAAAAATAGACATGCAAGGGAAAAGCTAAATTTTGAATCAATATCCAAGCCTTATTTTATTATTTAAAATAATAGTTTCTCCCGTAAGTACGATCGTTTGTATTTGCAAATGAGGAAGTATGTTTTTTTATCCACTTTATCATTTTTCGACCGAAAAACGAAATCATATTGCAAGTTCTTCCTGTTTAAGAAGGATTAGATGTGGTGCTGATGAAATAAAAATAACTCTTGAAATAGGCATATACACCCATTACCTATTTTTAGCAGCAGTGCCCCAGCATGGTCACAGCTCACGAGCTGAAACTAGTAAACGGTAACTGAGCCAAAACAGATTTTATTTAAATTGTTTTATTTTTCATAACCATTAACGAAGTAAGGTCAGTGGGTCATGCTTATATTTTCCAATAGAAAATAGAATGAAATTATTGTTTCATGCGTTGTTGCTACTGTCATTCAGCCCCAAGTCCGCTTTGATCAAATAAATCTATGTAAGAGTGCATTATAAAATGGTGTATTTTTTCGTCTAAAAAGCATAATGTGAGGTTTGAATAGAAATATGACTGCTGTTTCTATTGTGCAATTAACGTATTTTTCCATTTATTGATCAGAGGAATAATAACAATGCTTCCAGCCATTTTGAAGCCTCCAAGAATTTTATTATCTACGAAGTAACATCCTCTCCAATATATTAGAAAAGCTTCCCTTATCTATTAAATGCATTATAACATTTTACAATACAGCTGTTAATCTAGATAACATTTCCGCGATTCTCAAATGTATTACTATTAATCTAAATCCTTACATTTACTAGCATTTATTAGGATTTTAATTCGGAGTTTCATTATTTTTAATGGTGGCTTTGTTTTATAATATTTGTAAATATTTAGACGAACAGTTACCTTTATTAACTAAATATTTTGCTGAGCGCATGATCATATCAACATTTATATTTTTCTTTCCTTTTTTTCTTTGGATAAATAAACTGTGGTTACTCGTTTGGCTTATCTATTACACACTTTTTTCAGCTGTTAGTATATTTTTATTATATTTATTTGAAATCAATGTCAATCAACGTATAATGGATGAA
>NC_068985.1:16052634-16054126 GCF_001194135.2 Octopus bimaculoides
TTTTTTTTTTTTTTTTTTTTCGTTATAATTACCTTATTTTAGGAACCGAAACAGTAGTGCGGACTTCATTTGCGGTTTCAGCATAGACAATGGTCTGTTTCGTTTGTCAACATTTGCTGCTATAACTCCCCGACCAATTTATTAGGTTCAGTTATTTAAGATTAACTTTTCTGCTCGAGTACGCAACGCGATATCTGTTGTATGATTCCACAAGAGATTCTTTCCATAACCACACAACCCGGTTAAATTAGCAGCTAATCAGTCATCAAATGATAACATCTCGCCATAAATAAGGTCAAAAATACATCGGATAATGTAGTCATAGATAACATGAGTTATTCACGGCTAGAATATCTTTGGTGTCGAGCCGACTCGATCAGATCTGACCTGGGGCTAAATAACGACTTATCTCGTGAAATACGAATGCAAATTCTATATAACATTCGGAAAGCAAGATATATCGATGGATATCTTAAAAGCACGGAGAAATATTTAACTGTATATTGATTGCTTGCATTGGCATAAGGTTACAAATATATAGGATAGCATTTTACAATACAGCTGTTAATCTAGATAACATTTCCGCGATTCTCAAATGTATTACTATTAATCTAAATCCTTACATTTACTAGCATTTATTAGGATTTTAATTCGGAGTTTCATTATTTTTAATGGTGGCTTTGTTTTATAATATTTGTAAATATTTAGACGAACAGTTACCTTTATTAACTAAATATTTTGCTGAGCGCATGATCATATCAACATTTATATTTTTCTTTCTTTTTTTCTTTGGATAAATAAACTGTGGTTACTCGTTTGGCTTATCTATTACACACTTTTTTCAGCTGTTAGTATATTTTTATTATATTTATTTGAAATCAATGTCAATCAACGTATAATTGATTGAATCGACCACAACAGTACAAGCTTCAATGCTAGCTATATTGACTCACGAGGCATTAGAAGCTAAGACATACCCAATGGAATTTGATTACAGGAATTGTAATGAAGAAACAATACTGTAAAGTATTTAGTCTCCGCCGTTCCTACCACTCCATCAGCTTTATATTTTCGATATCAAAGTCAGGGAAAATATCCATCGTCTCCTATTCTACTAATTTTATTTCTCCCCTTCCTTTTCATTATCGACGACGACGGCAACAGCGACAGTAATGATGATTACATCAACCACTCCTATTCATAACTAGGCTTGTGCTTATGTGAGAAGCTTTTATCCTCGCTAAATGTAGTTTAGTCTATTCCAGTAAGTTGCGAACACTTCTTGATAGTTTTGCTCTTTATTGGAGTGGCTGTGTGGTAAGTAACTTGCTTACCAACCACATGGTTCCGGGTTCAGTCCCACAGCGTGGCACCTTGGGCATATGTCTTCTACTATAGCCTCGGGCCGACCAAAGCCTTGTGAGTAGATTTGGTAGACGGAAGCTGAGAGATACCCATCGTATATATATATATATATATATATATATATATA
>NC_068985.1:16054800-16056274 GCF_001194135.2 Octopus bimaculoides
ATATATATAGGTACGTACAAATACAAGCATGAAGGAAGTGAATGTGTGAGTGAGTGAGTGTGTACTACAGCTTGTTGCTGCTGTCAGAACAAACATATCAAGAACCTGTGCTTCCTGCAATGTTTTCTTTACTTAGCCATTGGTGACCGAAGGTTTACCATTGCCAATAACAACAATCAAAACAGCTTGTAACCACAACAACCCTTCAATAACATAAACTTGTTAGGTATTAAGCCGCGGGTGCTTGTGTCCGAAGTACTTATTGGCTTTGAAACTTATCTTCAGACACATACATACATACATACATACATACATACATACATACATACATACATATATACATACGTACCTACATACATACATTCATACAAGCATGCATACATACGTAAATACGTACATACATACAAACATACATACATACATACATACATAATTACGTACATTCATGCATACATACATACGTACGTACATACATACATAATTACGTACATTCACCCATACATACATACGTACGTACGTACGTACATTCATACAAACATGCATGCATACGTAAATACGTACATACATTCATACATACATACATATATATATACATACATACAGACATAGATACATGCGCATACCCGTGTACTCGCGCGCACGTACACACGTAGATACAATCACACTAACCTGTACATCAACTTCCCTCAGCTATGCTTACGCTTGTATCAATATGCACGTCAAGTTTACACTCATAAGCAAACTTCGATGTGATGTTGCTTCGCATTGATGTAAAAGTCTGAGTGAATATTAGAACGAGAGAGAAAGAGAGAGATAGAGAGTGGGGGTGGGGTGGAATGGATATATGTGAGGAAAAGATTATGTATTTAAGAAGGAAAGACAGAGAGAGATAGGCATAAGAGAACAAGGGAATATGACTTTGAGAGGAATATATTTGTGTGTGTATATGCGTGTTTGTATGTGTAATTTTGTATGTTCGTATGTGTATGTGTTTGTATGTGTGTGTTTGTGTATTTATGTAGTGCTTTATTGCAGCTGAAAAGACTCCACAAACCTTCACTCGGAATTCCACGTAACTGATCATCAGGTCATTATTGTCTGATGATCAGAAACATGAAATTCTGGGTAACAGGTTGTGAAATCTTTTCAGCTTCAGTAAAGCTCTTTTCACTCTGCCTAAGTATCCGAGTATTATATTCTATCCCTTGATTAGCAGTTATGTGCTTGCATGTGTGTATGTACACAAACATGTACTTATATATATATATACATATGTATTCTTTTTTTTTTTTTTACTTGTTTCAGTTATTTGACTACAGCCATGCTAGAGCGCCACCTTAAAAGGGTTTTAGGCGAAAAAAAATCAAACCCAGAACATATTCTTTGTTAGTCTAGTACTTATCGGTCTATTTTGCCGAACCTCTAGCTTACGGGGACATAAACACACCAGCATTGGTTGTCAGGTGATGGCAGG
>NC_068985.1:16057087-16058026 GCF_001194135.2 Octopus bimaculoides
ATATATATATATATATATATATATATATATATATATATATATACATATACATATATACACATATACATATATATATATATATACATTTATATATATACATATAGATAGATATAGATATATATATATATGTGTGTGTGTGTGTGTGTGTATACGCATATATACACACACACATACACACACATTTCTGTATATTTGTATCATAAGCGTGCCTTAATTAACACTCGTCTTTATCATTGAATCATCGCTGAGAATTAAATTTCAATGAAGTTTTTTAAACTCAATTTCCTTCTTTCATTTTTCCTTTGTTACTGTTTCTTTATTCTTTTTTTCCTGCTCTCTCTATCTTTTCTTATTCGTTTACTCTAAGTTTTCCTGCTCTTTAATTCTTTCCGCTCTCTCTTTTTGTCTCTTACTTTTCTGCATATACGTGTGTGTATGTGTATGCATGTGTGTGAAAGTGTGTGTGCGTGAAAGTGTGTGTGAGTGTGTGTGTACGGAGATGTGTGTGGGGAGATGTGTCTGTATGTATATGTATGTGCCTGTGTGTGTACATTATGTGTCTATATGTGTGTGTGTATATATATGCAAACACACACACACACACATATATACGCACACACACATATACATTTGCATGTGCATTTATGAATAAGCCTATTTTATATATGTATGTGTACTTGTGTTAGTGTGTATGTGTTAGTGTGTATTTGTACGTTTCTATGTTTATATATGTAAATTAATAGTTATATACATATATATAATTATATATATATATATCAATATAAACATGATGCAACCCCGAAAAACTCTCTTACAAGTCAGTATCGTTAGACGGTAGCCAGCATAATAAAATAGGAGCCATATTTGCATACTGCTAACGTTACTATGAACGAACTTAAATGATATTTTATATATATATATATATATATATATATATAT
>NC_068985.1:16058268-16064710 GCF_001194135.2 Octopus bimaculoides
TATATATATATATATATATATCAGAGACCTAGGAGTAATTGTTGATAACAATCTCAGTTGGAGTGTCCACGTCAACAATAAGGTCGATATAGCTCGTAGGATGAGATCCTGGATCTTAAGAACCTTCCGGTTCTGAGAACAAGGTGTCATCATTCCACTTTTCTCCTCCTTCGTAAGGCCACACCTCGAATACTGCTGCCCCTGTGATCTAACCATACAAAACATCTCGAAAATTGAATCACCCCAGAGGGCATTCACTAAGCGAATTAAGGGCATAACTGGTCGCGATTACTCTACTCTCACCAGCGCCGCCGCGAGCAATACATCATTTGCACGATGTGGAGAATATACCGCCAGCATTGCTCAAATGACCTCAACATTAGCTTCAAAATTCATGCAAGACTAAGACCACGGGTCATACGTCCCCTACCAAATTCAGGTTCACAACACATAAATACACTGCAACACAATTTTTCCTCAACAGGCTCTGCCCTATTTAACATTGTCTCAAAATAGATCAAAGAGGAAAAGGATCCCATCACCTTTAAACGGAATCTGGACAAATTTCTTCAAGGAATATCAGATAAGCCACCTATACCTGGATACAACTCACTCAACAAGAACTCCCTACTCAAATGGACCATGATACCACAAAATTTGACTTTAAAAGGATTTCGACAATCCTATCTGGTGGTGCTGTTAAGTTAGACATGGCCTGGACCAATCTTTGATCGAAACATATCTAAGTTTTATATATAGGTGCACAAAGACATATGCACGTTTATACATACATGTGTGTGTGTGTGTGTGTGTGTGCGCGCGTGTGTGCGCGCGTGTGTGCGTGCGTGTGCGTGTTTATGAGTGTGTGTGTGTGTGTGTGTTTGTGTGTGTGTGTGTGTGTTTGTGCGTGTGTGTGTGTGTGTGTGTGTGTGCCGAATCGAGATCGTAATGGCTTTGGTACCTTCAAATTGTATTGCACCAATTAACACCACCTAGTAGCAATGACACGACGAAGTAAAATCCACATCGTAGCATGCTTGCTTTACATTCTTTCATCTCTGTGCCTATTTGGTGAAACCAGCGAAAGCTGCAGTCACAAAAATTCCGGCGAGATTGTTTTACACTCAACCCTTGTGACTAATAACTATAAAAGATTATATGCTTTTACACCGCCTGATGAGAGATATAAATTTCGAAACAGAAGGTTAGGTAGTGAAAGTGTTGCTAAAATGTGAGATCTCGCTTATGCTTTATATAGTATATCATAGACTGGCTCTTTCCGTCTTTTGTTTTTCCCAATACACTTGTGAAACAGCTTCAAGCATTTCATAATCTTAGCATTATTTTGTGAGCACATTGTGTAAAAGTATCTTGCTAAGATTAATTTGACGGTATCGTTTGAATACATGAGTCGCATTACCAAATACACACATACACAAACGCACATACACACACAGGCACGCACACGCCCGCACACGCCCGCACACGCACCCCCACACACAATGTAACGTATGTATTTGGAAAATGAAGATACAGTTTTAACAGAGCTATGTGTGAAAAATAATGAAAGTCGTTACTCTACACCACTTATCTCTCCGAAGGCAGGAATAGCGTCAGCCTAATTTGCTTCTAGTGTTCGTAAACATTACTAGAAAAAATGTTCAGTTAGTGATTGGTGGCTTATAAATATTTATACGGCATACAATCTAGGATTCAATTACACTAGTAAGACTAATTAGTACAATTGTTCATGCGCTAACAGGTCGGATTAGTCTACAGCACATTACACAGTATGTTTGGATGAGTTGAAAAATAACATAAAATATCATTTAAAATAAGACGCCATTTAAAATATACCATTTAAAAATAAAAGTACTATTTTAACTTCGCTGGGAAGCGTAGACAAAGTAGTCGCATCATAGTTGTTATTTTTCTCTCTGAAGGGTAATTGGAAGAGGTTGCAGCGTTAGATTTTCATAATGAAAAAAAATGACATTCTCTCTCCTCGAAGATGTGAGTAATTTTGTTTATTTCTCACAGCTTGTCTAAAATTGTATGAATTAAAAAAAAACAGACTTTACACTTCAAATTACCCAGGCGCGTTAAGTAACGCACAATGAATTCATTAGTTAATCCACGTCGTCAGCACCTGCACTGTTATGCAAATTAAACTAATATAACTGAGTTCTAGTTTGTATACATTATAAATATCTTTGAGCTCACAGTCTCTGAACTGACAAAGAGATTGTTTGCTTTATGGTGGATATGTGAGAAGTAGTGATAGTGTTCCAATGTTTTTTTTGCCTGCGGAGACATAAAGCTTATAGTGTAATGATTTTGCTTTTCACAACTAGGCTAAAATACTGTAGTAAAGGTGTACTGAACAATTCAAATTATCGAAAACCGCTTTTGTTTTACTTGAGCCCCAGAAATCATAAGGCCGGTTGCTCGGTTTCCGTGGTCTATAAATGATCGAGATCGTAACATTCCTTGCTAAACGGGACGCCGGTCCGTTCCATGGTTCAATGCCAACAATTTTGAGGGGAGGGGACAAATCGATTACATCGACCCCAGCAATTGGCTGGCATTTTATTTTATGAACCCAGAAGAGAAGAAAGATAAAGTCGACACCGTTGGGATACGAACTCACAACATGAAGAACCAAAGAAAAGTCGTTAAGTAATTAATCCGACGGGTTAACGCTTCTGCCAGTTCATCACCTTAAAAGACGTTGAGTACAACAATGAAAATAGAAGTGCGCGAGTCCCATTATTTACTATTTTTCAAACATTTCTTTTTTTTTTTTTTCAAAAATCCATTTATATAAATATTGTGTACTTTTTTTTCTGTTTTAAGACGACACCTGTAGATAAGTAAGTAAAAAGAACTCGAAACGGTTGAACTACTATATATATATATAATGTTGTATATCTTATATTTGTGTATATTTGTGTGTGTGTGCGCGTGTGCTTTTGTGTGTGTGTGTGAGAGAGAGAGAGTGTATTTGTGTGCGTGTACATGTGTGTGTGTGTATGTGTGTTTCCCCATTCTTTTTTTTTTAAATATGCATCATTCTTTCAGTACAACTGTTTCTAGTTCGCCTTACTTATATCCAGGTGTCAAATTTAAAATTACAAAGTAGTACACAATATTCATATTAATCAAATTATGAAAAAAATATTTGAAGTAGTCGGGAAAAAAAATGGAAACAATCGCCTTGAGGAATATTATTCAGCGTCAATTTTTTAACGGTTCAACAGTTCTCTTTATATGAGAAATATTGATTTTCATAAGGTGGAAATAAAGATATTGAGGCGACAAATCTAAGAATAACAAAATATAACTGCATTTAAAGATTCTGATATCAAGTTCGAATAGTGAATCGACAAACAAATATGATAGATATGTTCCTATACATGAATGTTCATGCCAGTTTATACCGAGTCGGTAAAACATCGTTACGACTACAGAAACGGTTATTCCTTTATTCTTTTATTCTTTTATTCTTTTACTTGTTTCAGTTATTTGACTGTAGCCATGCTGGAGCACTGCCGTTAGTCGAACAAATCGACTCCAGGGCTTATTCGTTGTAAGCCTAGTATTTATACTATCGTTTTCTTTTGTCGAACCTCTACGCTACGAGGACGTAAACACACCAACATCAGTTGTCAAGCGATGGGCGGACGCACAAACACAAAAACACAAATACACACGCACACACACACACACACAAACACACACAAACACATACACACACACATATACAACGGGCTTTCCGTCTATCAAATCCACTCACAAGGCTTTGGTCGGCTCGAGGCTATAGTAGAAGACACTTGCCCAAGGTGCCACGCAGTAGGACTGAATCAGGAACCATGTGGTTGGGAAGCAAGCTCCCTACCACACAGCCACTCCTGCGCCTATTTAGCTTTTTCATTTAAATACACCAACAAAACAGGACAACAATATATGAATAATGATTAATCTCTAAAAGCTAAACAACTTAATACAATGTTTTCTTTAGTTTCTTTATTGATGAGCTACTTTTTTTATATCTTCATATTGTATTGTAACAAGCAATACTAAGAGTGTTGTGTGGCTAGTTTAACCACAGTTCATCAGATTCAAAACTTTTTTCATACTCCAACTGTCTTTCGTGTGAAGCTAAGCACGGAAATATCTACACGCAATTATTTATAGCCTATCGTCGATTTATATATATTCCACCCGATGAAGCGCCTGCACACAGCTGTAGCTAAAAAATATTCAACTGTATAATAATTATAAAAAATAGTCTTCCTTAATTGTATATGAATATAAACTGAGCAACTTAAATCTTGTGTGCAGTGCAGAAATAAATGTTGTGATCTACTATTAAAGCCTAATATCCTCCACCCACATATTATATTGTTCTTACACACATACACACATATATATATATAATTGATGAAGGAAACGGAAGATGGATTTAGCACGAACCTTTATTCGGCACGACAATCGTTTCGACCCATCCTGCATCTGTTCCATGGGGGTAGGATATTCTTTTCTACTCTAGGCACAAGGTTCGAAATTTTGGGGGAGGGGGGGCCAGGGGGGCAGTCGATTAGATCGCAACTGGTACTTAATTTATCGACCTCGAAAGGATGAAAAGCAAAGTCGACCTCGGCGGAATTTGAACTCAGAACATAAAGACAGGCGAAACACCGCTAAGCATTTTGCCCAGCGTGCTAACGTTTCTGCCAGTTCGCTCGCCTTCCCATGGGGGTAGGATATTGCGTATCTAATTGTGTTGCACCAATCAGTGCAGGCTGTGTCACTTCAGGTGCTTGGTGTAAAAACAAGATATCCTAGTAGATATACTAGTGGTTGGCTGGCTGGTTCGTTGGCACTCCGTCGGTTACGACGACGAAGGTTCCAGTTGATCCGATCAACGGAACAGCCTGCTCGTGAAATTAACATGCAAGTGGCTGAGCACTCCACAGACACGTGTACCCTTAACGTAGTTCTCGGGGAGATTCAGTGTGACACAGAGTGTGACAAGGCTGACCCTTTGAAATACAGGTACAACAGAAATAGGAAGAAAGAGTGAGAGAAAGTTGTGGTGAAAGAGTACAGCAGGGTTCGCCACCATCCCCTGCTGGAGCCTCGAGGAGCTTTAGGTGTTTTCGCTCAATAAACACTCACAATGCGCGGTGTGGGAATCGAAACCGCGATCCTACGACCCCGAGTCCGCTGCCCTAACCACTGGGCCATTGCGCCTCCACAGATATACTGGTATATATACTAGCACACAACTAGATGCACAATATTCTATTCCCATGGGGGAGAAGCAGGAGGGGTCGAAACGATCGCCGTGCTGATTAAATATTCGTACTAAATCCATCTTCTGTTTCCTTCATCAATTATAAACTCAACAAACACTGCAGACTTCCTGAAGCTGACCCAGTGAGAATTATATCGTAACTGTGAATGACATCAGATAGCCTAAACGGTGAATGCGCTTTAATCGGCATATTGATAGACATACAGAAAATCCAGTCCAAGTAGTTACATATCTATATCTGTGTGTGTCTGTGTGTGTGTATGCATGTGTTGGAGGTGGGGGCGGGGGTCTCTGTATTTATGCATATGTGTGTATACACACATACTTATTGTAATATATTCGTCAACCTGAGGTTATGATGAAGAAAAATCAATCAATATGCTGTGCAATAGGATTGAGCTCTCAACAACGCGGTTACGAAGTGAAAATCTTAACCACAAAAGTAATACCTATTTGATATAGGTTGCAAATATATACTGTATTATGACAGCAAGTGTGTTTGAAAATACAGTTTATAATTAAACTAGTAATCGAATATCAATAAAACACCGATCATAGCTAATAAATTGGTTATTAATCGATCCGACTACAGAAAGAGGTTATTAAGTGTATTTAGTTCATTAAAAATCTTAGCGTGCTAAACTTCACATGAAAAACAGTTGTGCTAGGAAAATTATTGAATCTCATAAACTGTGGTTAAAATTCGCAACATGACATTTGGTATTCATTTGTTGGTATTTACCCCAGACCAGATGTGATCAAGTACACACATGCACACACGCTCATACACACACACGCACACACACGCGCACACACATAAGTATATGTATGAATGCATAAAATAAATACATTATATATATATATATATGTATATATATATATATATTATTTTGTTTAAAAGAGTTCCAACACTGTCTGTTTTTTTATGTTTTATTTATATTCCTGCAGAACCAATGTGGGGTATAGAATATGGAATATACAATATATAATATAATATACAATATATAATATAAAATAAAATAAAATAAAAATGGATGGCACCATGAAATAAAGTATTGAATGTAGATGAAATATTGAGTGTTCAATATAAAGGATCAAATATATAAATATAAATATAAATAT
>NC_068985.1:16067162-16068498 GCF_001194135.2 Octopus bimaculoides
TACAGGTATGTGCATACCGACATCCACCTGTATGTATAGGTGCATATCTGGGTACAGGACATTGCAAACAAAACGTAGACGAGAAAACACACAAGCCACATAGAGAACATTCTTCTTCATCAGCTACCCCCGTTTTAACACCGGCGTTTTGAAGAGCTGGGTAGGACGCATCGTTAAAACGACTCTTCCCATGGACCGCAAATTAAATTTGTATACACAAATTAAACCTTGCCATGGAGGAATGTAGTGGCGGACAAAAAACAAGACAGGAAAACAAACAGAAAAGGCTTTACGGCCAGACAGCCAGTGAACAGCAATTGAAGAAACCGGTATGACTTTGAATCCCTTTGACAATTCAGAATGATGACTTTTATTCCTCTTAATTCTACCTTAGTTCATCTCATTGTATATATTTATCGTTACTTTTCATAAAAAAGAAGCCTTTATTTTTTTATATCCAATGTGCATTTTCCCTTTTTTCTTCTTACTTTCCCCATATATCTACCACGTGTAGTTTATTTTTCTCTTTGAAACCTATTTCTAACAATATCAGAGACCTGTTTGTAATTGCTGATAACAATCTCAGTTGGAGTGCCCACAACAATAAGGTCGATATAACTCGTAAGATGAGCACTTGGATCTTATGAACCTTCCGGTCCTGAGAACAAGGTGACATCATTCCACTTTTCTCCTCCTTTGTACGGCCACACCTCGAATACTGTTGCCCCTTGTGGTCTCCCCATACAAAACAAAACATCTCAAAGATTGAATCACCCCAGAGGGCACTCATTAAACGAACTGAAGGCATGACTGATCGCGATTACTGGGACCGCCTTAAAGCCTTCTCACTCCAACTTTACTCTCTCCAGCACCTCCGCGAGCGGTACATCATTTGTACGATGTGGAGAATATACCGCCAGCATTGCCCAAACGACATGAACATTAGTTTCAAGGTTCATCCAAAGCTGGGACTACGGGCCATGCATCTCCTGCCCAATTCAGGATCAAAACATATAGGTACACTGCGATATAATTTCTTTTCCGCAACAGGCCCTGCCCTGTTTAACATTGTCCCAAAACTGATTAAAGAGGAAAAGGATCTGATCACCTTTAAACGGAGTCTAGACAGAATTCTTCAAGGAATACCGGATAAGCCACCCATACCTGGGTACAACTCACTCAACAAGAACTCACTACTTGAGTGGACCGTAAACAAAACTTGACTTAAAAAGAATTTAGATAATCCTATCAGTTGGTGCTAATATGTTAGACATGGCCTGGACCAATCTTTGGTCGAAACATATCTAAGTTTTTAATATATATATATATATATACA
>NC_068985.1:16072924-16073667 GCF_001194135.2 Octopus bimaculoides
ATATATATATATATATATATATATATATATATACGACAGGCTTCTTTCAATTTACGTCAACCAAATCCACTCACAAGGCTTTGGTCGGCCCGAGGCTATAGTAGAAGACACTTGCCCAAGGTGTCACGCAGTGGGAATGAACCCAGAGTCATGTGCTTGGTAAGCAAGCTACATGTTAAACAGGACGTCAAACATTAAGGCGAGGCAAACATCTCAAGTCATATACGATATTATTACAGGAAGAAATTCAAAATCTTACAGCTGTTTCTGGGATATCCTCGAGTATGGGATATTCCATCGTAAGAGACAAATTGGGTGGGGGATATGGAAAATGAGAATGGTATATATCAATAAGATGATAACATCTTACTTTCTTCCTTTATGTTATCATCTTATTGAAATATACCATTCTCATTTTGCATATCCCCACCAATTTGTCTCTTATGATGGAATATCCCATACTCGAGGATATCCCAGAAACAGCTGTAAGATTTTGAATTTCTTCCTGTAATAATATCGTATATGACTTGAGGTGTTTGCCTCGCCTTAATGTTTGACGTCCTGTTTAACAATTATATATCCTCTGCATCGGAAATCTACAATGGCTCCATGACTACCGTTTCGGCTATAACCTTGGAGCCCCAGTAATCCGTTACATCACTTACCTAGCGTACCTAATCGTTTAGATCACCTGTGAACTAAACCCCCATGCTTTGTATATATATATATATATATATATATAT
>NC_068985.1:16073795-16076357 GCF_001194135.2 Octopus bimaculoides
TATATATATAAGCTTTTGTCAGTTCTGGATAATATTAGAAAACACTGGTTCAGCGTGCCACGCAGTGTGACTGAATCCGACACCACGTGACTGCAAAGCAAACTTCTTAACCACACAGCTATCTCTGCACCTATACATATAATGAGAAACCAATAATATATCATATGAGGGTGATGGATTGATAGAATCGGTAAAGTGACAAATAAATCATTTTGCGGTAATTGTTGTTTGTTCCTTCTCGAACCATGCCATGCTCATAAGGGCCGGTCTCCCGGTTTCATTGGCGTATAGGTTCCCCACCTGGACGGCACGCCGGTTCGTCGCAGGTGATCTGCTAGATGCAGGAGGAAAGAGTGAGCGAATGTTTGTGGTGAAAGAGTCAGCAGAAGTTCGCCATTACCTTTTGCTGCAACCGTGTGCAGCTTAGGTGTTTCGCTCATAAACGCACATACATCGCTCGGTCTAAGATTCGAACCCGCGATCCCTCGACCGCGAGTCCGCTGCTCTAACCACTAGGCTATGTGCCTCCACTTTGCTGTAATCGATTTACCCGTCAACGCTTAGGAACCGATAAAAGAAATACTAGTCATATACTGAGGCTGATATAATCGATTATACCCAACCTCCATGACGTGTGACCTTGTACCAATATTGGTTTCAAATTTTGGCACAAGGCCAGTAATTTCGAGGGAATGAGTAAGTTGACTAGATCGATACCAGTACTTAAGAGGTACTTATTTTATCGACTCCGAAAGGTTGAAAGGCAAAGTCGACCTCGACGGAATTTGAACTCAGATCATAAAGACAGACGAAACCCCGCTAAGCTTTTTTTACCCAGTATGCTAACGAGTCTGCCAGCTCGCTGCCTTACATTGATTTCTGATATTGGTACAGGGCCAAGGCGACGATCTAGCAGCATCGTTAGAACACCGGGCAAAATGCTTAGCGGCTTTTCATCCATCTTCACGATCTGAGTTCAAATACCGCTGAGGACGACTTTGCTCTTCATCCATTTGGGATCGAGAAAATAAGTGCCATGTGAACACTGGGGTCGATGAAATCAATTTACTCCCTCCCACGAAATTGCTGGCCTTGTGCCAAAATTTGAAACCGATATTAGAAATGAACGCATCACATAAAGTAAACGAGAATGATGACGTTGAGTGACGTTACGTAACATTACGTAAATTGTGTGATGTCGGATGATATTGGATAAACATTTGGCAAATTAAGTATTATTACTGAGTAATAATGTCTACACTTTGTAAATTAAGTAATATTAAGTAAACGAGGTAATATTAAGTAAAGTAAATGTCAAGAGATATTACTAGTATAGTAATATCTAATTTAAGGAAAATAGCTAAATTATGTTTGGACATGTTGTGACGATTAATGTTGGTAAGATTATATACCAACATAAAACGGCGAGCTGGCAGAATTGTTAACACTCCGAGCAAATATTTTATCAGCATTTCGTCTGTCTTCATGTTCTGAGTTCAAATTCCCTCGAGGTTGACTTTTCTTTTATCCTTCCGGGAGGGTCGATGACATAAGTACCAGTTGGACTCTGAGATTGATGTAATCGACATATCCACTCCACTGAAATTGCTGGTCTTGGGCCAGAATTTCAAACTAATATTAATCGGACACTAATATTGCTTTGTTTCTTAATTACTCTTAGTAGTTAGCTGATGCTTGTTCTCTGCATTAAATATGTTAAAACTAACTGAACCTTGGCCAATAGGATGTTGTCTAAGTAATTTCATTAATTATTAAAATGGTCATAGCAACATTAATATATCGTCAGCCCTGATCGAGTAACACACTTATTAGCAAAAGTCTTTCATCCCGTCTTTTATTTATTTCTAAGACTATATTTTCCAAACGTTTTCTTTCGTCCTGTTTTTAAATCAGTAGATTGCGATCTGAACGAGAATTCTTTACCATTTAGTCATGAAAAGAAGAGCAGTGCTAAGGACCTTTTATTTTTTAGTGTCACCTAAACTGATGAGTGAAAGGGAGGAATTCTTCCTCGAACCGGAGACTTGGTATAGATCATGCAGTAGAATGAATTCCATGAAAGGGATCCAGGGACCAGGTAACGATGTTAAACAAAGTGACGGATGAAAAAGATTGTCCAAGAAACCAAAACTCAGAGCAAGTTACACTTATCCGATAATTCCACAAATCCTCAGTTGGTATTCCGTTTCGTAGATTCTGAGTAGATGAAAGGCAAAATTGACCTTGGGGAGTTTTAAACTCCGTGTGTATAAAGCTGGAACAAATATTGGTTTCAAATTTTGACACGAAGCTAGCAATTTAAGTCAATTACATCGATCCAGTGTTCATCTGCTACTTACCTTATCGACTCCGAAAGGATGAAAGGTAAAGTCAACCTCGGCGACATTTGATCTCAGAACATTAAATCGGACGAAATGGCGCTAAGCATTTTGCCCGACATTTGATCTCAGAACATTAAATCGGACGAAATGGCGCTAAGCATTTTGCCCGACATTTGATCTCAGAACATTAAATCGGACGAAATGGCGCTAAGCATTTTGC
>NC_068985.1:16077429-16086330 GCF_001194135.2 Octopus bimaculoides
GCGACATTTGATCTCAGAACATTAAATCGGACGAAATGGCGCTAAGCATTTTGCCCGACATTTGATCTCAGAACATTAAATCGGACGAAATGGCGCTAAGCATTTCGTCCGACGTATTAACGATTCTGCCAGCTTGCCACATTAGAGCTGGAGCAAATATTGCAAAGTGTTTTATTCCATGTTCTAATGATCCAACCAGTTCGCCACTGTAATTTGGCAAATATTTCTAGAAGATCGATCGACCATGTAGATTGAGCAATTGTTTGTAATTTCTTTAATGTAATCCCAGGCGTATTTGACTAGTTTATCAACCCAAAATGTAAGTCAATATTCTCGATGTCACGAAAACTCTTAATTTCAAATCTAAAGGAAAACAAGACAAACAAAAATGTATCCAACGAAGTATGTCTATTTATACTTTCTTAAGACAGAAAAGGAAAAGATGTATCTTAAATAATTACGAAGAAACATCTGCGTTAATATCTACTGAGCTGCTCTCTCGGCATTTCACTAAAAGGCGGATCTACAGGCGATGAATTCAAGGATATGTTGTTCATGTTTACTGCTGTAATCATCAACAATCGATCGTAGCTAGACCATAATGGAGTAGTTATTAATATTTAATAGATTTTCACTCTAGTATATTGAGAACTTCAAAACATAAACAGGAAGACGGGTGTAACTTGTGGGGCACTGGAGCACTGGGGCATTGTCTGAGACAGCCATTAGTTGTTAAGTCATCGCTTGGAAACTGAATCAAAGGAGGATGAACTTGGGCTCATTCTAAAACATGAAGGATATTGGTACCACAATTGCTGACAAATTTAGGATTCTGATAATAGAATGGGATATGTGTCATTGCTTGTCATCGTGCCCGATGTAACCGATAGATAATGATGATGGTTTATTAATTGTAATTGATAGATAAAGATGATATATTAGTTTATTATAATTAACTTGATTCACAGCTTCAACATTATGTTATATGTTCAAGAACCAGAGACTAGCACAGAAAAAAAACTGTTGATTGCTTTTAGTGCAAACAGGAGTGCTAGTCTTTTTGATTTTCTGGAATTTCATTTTACCGTGAACAGTGACACTCCAAACTTTTAGAGAAGACATGAGGATATTAGGAAGAAATGAGATCGAACACGATTCTGAAAACGATCTACATTTCCAATGACAGTACGCGACCACACACTTTCGCCAACAAATCAACTCCAATTAAAAACAACGTTCGTGCACAAAGATTTGGTGGCACAAATGTGATGAGAGTGGTTGTGAAGAAGGGGGCACAATAGTGCACACCTGGTTTTTTTCAAAGTGGATCTAAGAGACGTGTTCAACGAGGTGCAAATGTATAGCAAGTGTATTTCAATGGAAACTATGTTGAGTACTATCTTTGTGTGGAGGAACGATTACTCTGTTAACATGTGCAGTTTGAATAATCTATGTCCGTTAATAAAAAAGAAAAAGAGAAAGGGTCCTTGGGCAAGTTAATAACGTAACTGTAATATGACAGAGACGTTACGGTAATAAGTTCTATATTTAAGAGATGAGGAATTATGTACAATGTTTACATTATTTACATTTGACAGGTATTTGTCCTCAACTTGTTTGTTGTTAACACAACGTTTCGGTTGATATACCCTCCAGCCTTCATCAGGTGTATTGGGGAAATTTCGAACCTGTGTTCTCATTCCTAAGGTATTTTTCAATGTTGTTGTTATTATACGGGCATATGGCGTAATGGTTAATAGAGCAGGCTACTAACCCCAAGATTCCGAGTTAGATTCCAAGCAGTGACCTTAATAATAATAATAATAATAATAATAATAATAATAATAATAATAATAATAATAATAATAATAATAACAACAACAACAACAACATCGAAAAGTACCTTAGGAATGAAAAACCCAGGTTCCAAATTTCCCCAAGACACCTGTTGAAGGCTGGAGGGTATATCAGCCGAAACGTTGTGTTAACAACAAACAAGATGAGGACAAATATCTGTCAAATGTAAATAATGTAAATAATGCACGTTACGGTAAGTTTCACTGCATCGCATCGACCAAAGAGAATGAAAGACGGCATCTGGATAGCTTAAAACAAACATTACTGACTTGACTACAGCGTCATTGCAAAAAGGTTAGTAGAATTTTGAATGATTTTCTGTATTCCAGGAAAACCTTGCTAAAGCTGCAAAATTCTTAGTCACAACTAAATCCTATCCATCAGAGTCACCAACATTTATATCCATTACTGTCCATATGTATATTTTGAAACACGGCGTTTTATCGTCAGTGTCACCTTGGCAAGAAGAGTGAATGGTAGGCGGCGAGCTGGCAGAATCGTTAGCACGCCGGGCGAAATGCTTAGCGGTATTTCGTCTGCCGTTACGTTCTGAGTTCAAATTCCACCGAGGTCGACTTTGCCTTTCATCCTTTCGGGGTCGATAAATTAAGTACCAGTTACGCACTGGGGTCGATGTAATCGACTTAATCCGTTCGTCTGTTCTTGTTTGTTCCCTCTATGTTTAGCCTCTTGTGGGCAATAACGAAATAGGTATTTCGTCTATCTTTACGATCTGTGTTCAAATTCCGCCGAGGTCGACTTTGCCTTTCATCCTTTCGGAGCTCGATAAATTAAGTACCAGTTGCGCACTGAGGTCGATCTAATCGAATGGCCTCCCCACCCCCAAAAAAAATTTCGAATTTTGTGCCTAGAGTTGTAAAGAATAAAAGAAAATGGTCCCACACAACAATATATTAAACTACTCTCCTTGGTCAGCGCTTGACCATGAACTATATTTGAAACCAAAAAGATTGTTACTAGCATGGTGACCAGTCTCTCCAGGAAACGATCTGAGAGGCAGTTATCCACCTGGAGCACTGATCTGACCCGAACCAAACCCGGTGCTTCTTAGTAGAATCGTCGAACCAGCGAAGCACGATATTGGCCGGTGTGGACATAACTCTTCAGATTTCGGGTTGCAAGTCCGCTTATATACCGATTTATACTGCTTTGTCCTTTAGTGTAGTATTTACCACCATGATTTTTCTGAGTCCAACTCCATCATGATAACAATGTATTTAGACACGGTATTCCCAAGTCCCAGATAGAGAGCAAAATGTTCCCCTATCAACTCTGGTTTTTGCAGAAATGACTCAAAATGATGAGAAAAGACACACTTGAAATACCGAGCGTATGTCAACGATTCCGATAGGTGACATTTAGTCTTACCATCGAATAGATTCCAATATACATTGAAGCAATTCATTATCTATAAACGTGAACGAAGTCGGTTTCCCTGAAGATAAGATGCCAAATATCGATGGCCATCTTCATCTAATATTTAAAACTGATCCAAGTTGGAAAGATCCCACCGAACCTGAGGTTATCATTACTATCTATTATGAATGGCATGAAATGGCTCTAGTGACTAGGTCTATCGATGATCGGTGTATCTATTCACTATAGAACAGATCTACCGATTAAGCGGTCATGACCATTCCAACGGCCATAAGAGCTCACTTTTTCGCGATTCTTTGTTAAAATGTGTGTTCAATAACAAAATGTCTACACGGGAAATCCCAGTACGGGTGGAACACCCAACACAAAATATTGGATTACTCCCATGCACCAAAACCCCTTTTCCAACTTTCTATCACCTCGATATTGTCGTAAAATCAGAGTAAAAAACTTTAACCTCGTCTGTCTGGCCGCTTTCTGCCACTTCATACAGAACACACTAGTGGCTGCACCTCTCTCTCCAGCCTCATCTTTCTTTTGATGAGGATTTGGACAGAGAGGAAACAGCAGTCATCCAACTTCCCTTTCAACGTTCTTCGCATAGTTCAGCTGCAGCCACTCACTAGCGATACTTGTGGCCGATTTTCTTTCTTCCAAGATTTTCTCCTTGCTGCTGTTGTTTATGGATGCTCCTTCGACCTCACCCTCATCCAAGGGATTACCAATATTAACTTTTGAAGAGTTTCCAGTTTTTTAATGGTTTTTTTGGTGGCGAGGCGAGTGGAAGGCGTCTTTGTTTGGAAGACTGCTTCTACTATTTGGGGAGATTCTTCACACTCCCACTTTTATGCAGGCTTGAGTGAAACAAGAATAAAATGCTTAATCGAAAAGTCTTCTTTAACTTGACAAAATATGTCTGCTTTCTCTACCTTCGGAAGACAAGGAAACTATCTCCTTCCCATGACAATTCATGCACAAACACACCTGCGCACGCATGCACACACACACACACATACGCACACAAATACACAAACACACACACACAAACACACAAGCAAACACACACACACAAGCACATCAGCACACGCACGCACACATACAAACAATCCCCACTAAAACGCACATAATCAAACATGATCCACCTTCATTGGCAACAAAATTTGGGAGCGATGTTGACACACGCCAGACAACTTATATGTTCAATAATAACAATAATTGTTGACCAGACCTTGCCAAGTCTAAGTATATTCACAGTCACGATCGAGTGAGCAGCTATCTCCAATGGGCAAAATGCCTACATTTCGACACGAAAACGGACAAGGGATATAAACACTTACCAAACATGATGCTTAGCAACGACTTTACCACACTCAGCTGTCCATGAGAAATAAATCAAGGTAAACCAGTGAAATGAAAATCTTTTTACACTGATAGATATTTCGGTCCTTTTTGACAAAGACAACGCTCAAAATGAGACAGAAATACTTTCAAAATAGGATTTTCAAACTGAAACCCCTCATATGGGAGTAAGAAAATATAAACAATTTTGTGGGGAGGAAGCAAGTTGATTACGTCGACCACATTACATGAGTGGTTCTTATTTATCAACTCCTAGAGAGTGAAAGGCAAAGTCTACCTCGGCGGCATTTGAATTCAGAACGTAAAGAGCCGGAAGAAATGCCACAGAGCACTTTTCCGGCGCGGTAATGATTCTGTCGGTTCGCTGACTTTGAAACAGTCATAATAATAACTGGAATGCTCAGTAGGATAAAAAAAATTAAACAAAGATATAAAAAATCATACCATAATTTTATACACAGACAAAAAAGTAAAAAATATTCCTGCGAGCTGCACTCTACCTCCTACTCAAAACATTTGTCATCAATAATATAACACCACACTTTATATAATCGCCACACGTGATTGCTTGACCTGCGAGAAATAGTATCTAGATTTCTCTCAAATTACAACTATAGACTTATATTAAGAAAGGTTATATTAAATAATGCAATGTCGTGTAATCCTAAAAGGATGGAATGGTCATTGCTAGAAAGGCTTTGATTGTATGTCTGTTCGATCGGGATTCATCTGGGAATAAACAATAATGTAATAAAATAACACAACTCACACAACCCGTAATCAACCAAGTAAATCAAAACAGATCATACTCTTAAATAAGGTTTTCAACTTTTTGGAACAAGGTCGGCGAAATCGAGAGGAATGAGTAAGTGGATTGCATCGACCCCAGTGCTCAACAGGCGCTTATTTTATCGAACCTGAAAAGACGAAAAGTCAACTTAAAGCATAAAGAGTCGGAAGAAATGCGTCCAAGCATTTTGCCCGGCGTGCTAACGGTTCTGCCAGGTCACCATCTTAACAAGCTCTTACAGACCCTTACATAATATCCGACGCTCTAATACGAACAACCATAACCCTAACCCTAACCCTAACCCTAACCCAGCTCGCAGTCTACACAAGTGTCGCCCAACGACATAAGCACGTCCTCCACAACGCAAACTATCACCCACCATTAAAAGAATACCAATCACATAGAACAGATTTAAGACGCATTTGAAACATTGATCTTTTTTTTAATTACGCAAAATAATTAAATGAATGCTTACGAAAACGCAAGTGAGAAATAAGAGCATCCTATCAGCACACAGTGGAAGCGCAATGGCCCAGTGGTTAGGGCAGCGGACTCGCGGTCATAGGATTGCGGTTTCGATTCGCAGACCGGGCGTTGTGAGTGTTTATTGAGCGAAAACACCTAAAGCTCCACAAGGCTCCGGCAGGGGATAGTGGCGAACCCTGCTGTACTCTTTCACCACAACTTTCTGTCACTCTTACTTCCTGTTTCTGTTGTGCCTGTAATTCAAAGGGTCAGCCTTGTCACACTGTGTCACGCTGAATATCCCCGAGAACTACGTTAAGGGTACACGTGTCTGTGGAGTGCTCAGCCACTTGCACGTTAATTTCACGAGCAGGTTGTTCCGTTGATCGGATCAATTGGAACCCTCGACGTCGTAAGCGACGGAGTGCCAACACATCAGCACACAAACGAAGAATCACCACCTTAGTTGCGTTAGAGTTTCAAATCACCTACTGTCCGCCATTCCTTGTCTTAGAAGCTAGTATACTATGATGTGCTCAACGGCATTTTTTGTATTGATGGAGTCTAATAGCATCCCTCTTTCTCGGCACAGACATTTCCTAGGCGATGATAACTAACTGGTAAGATTTCCCCACTGAACTTTCGTCTTCTGTCTTTTGAATTCATCTGGCTGTACTTTCACGTCTTTAATTAGCACGACTTTCCTACCATCTAATTTCTAGTCTTCTTTATCCCCAGATATTACAAACGACCGTAAAAATCGAGTCTTCTCAGGAATACATTCTACTTGTCTTCCATTGGGCTACAACTTGTTTTTGCAATGATTCCCTCCTTATTTTCATTTTCTTACTTATTCCTGTACATCTACTGCCTCTCCTCATTTCGTTGTCTCGCTCTTCCCTATCATCTCCAGAGAAAGGAGCGGCAATGCTAGTTATGAACAGTTTTGGGGGTCACTGATAGTCGGCTTTCGAGACAATAAAGTAATTTCTGTTTTTCAAGTATTTTGGGACACACCTGTAACGGCTGAACTTCCCACCTTACACCTCCAGTCTCATTGTTTTCCTAACCAAAATCCCGACACGGCGGATTGCAATCCATGGAAGACTTGCATATACGTGAACAGTATTCAACAGTATTCCCTAACATATATCGCTTATAATCATTTCGGTAGTCACCAGTGCCACAAAAATGAAATGAGCAATGTCAATGTTTTCACCCATATCATTTCACGTTGTCCTAAATTATGTGACATCAACCTGTGGACAGGGAGGTATGTGACACATCGTTTCGGGCTGCTTTCTTATATTATCTTCTGTGTTGAAAACCAGGTATACAACTCTATGAGCTGTCTCAACAGAGAGAGGAGTTATTACTCGACACATTGGCCAATGGCACCTGTAGTTGTAGGATTGAAAATACTGTATAAGAAAAATGACGCAGATTGTTTCTCCGAGCAAAAACGCTTAAATTCATTGCCTTTCAATTGCTTGTAACACTTGCAAAAAGAATAGCTGGTCATCCCTCCAGTATTGATCAAAACAACAGTTTTGCAACACATTATTATGGCTTGTTTTCTTCGTTATTGTCGGTATTGTTAATGTCAACAGTATCGTTAAAATTATTCAAGCTGGCGTTTGTAGCCGTTCAAATATTATTATTCTATTTGTGCATAATGTATAGATCTTGGTGTCAAATTAAATTTGCTGTGCTTTTCTTTATTTCTCTATTTATTGATTCTTTTTGTTGTCGTCTTATTATCCACTTTCTTTTTTTGTTGGGGAACCGCTTCTCTGATGAATGTAAAAAGAAAGAAAAATATAATTACATAAAAAAGATGATAGATCATGTCTCATCAGTATGGAGATGTTCTAATGCGTTGCAGATGTTTTTCTGTTGTAAAATATCCAAAGGGAAATATTTTCCCTCCAGTTGTGCATAGTAAAAATAAATCCCAAATACTTGAACTGAGGTGCAGGACCAAATGATCACAGAAACATTTGATGATGATGATGATGATAATAATAATAACAATAATAATAATAATAATAATAATAATAATAATAATAATAATAATAATAATAATAATAATAATAATAATAATAATAATAATATTCTCATCTTAATGGTTTGGAAGTGTTATCATGTATATTGTTTTGGTATAAAAGATGGGCTACAGCAAATATTGTCCTCAATACCAAAGATTTGCTTGTCAGTTGTTTGCCCTTAGCCGGTTGAGCATGTCCCTTAGTGGCTGACGATATGTGCAACTCTGATCACGAACAGAAGTAGTGGGGGAGCCTCATAGCCATGTGTTGAAAAGAATTCTTTGGGGTTTGGATAATTCTCCTCTGGAAACATGGGTGTTTCGTTCTACATCCTTAAACAACCCTTATTCATGGACCTTTTGAGCGGGATGGGCTACTCGACCTGAAGAAATTTCTAACTGGGTCCCACCTGCAAGGTCATGCACTGTTAATCTTGATATGAGATCACCATGTCGTGCACATATGGTTGTGATGCATGTGTACCCTAATCAGATGGGTATATTTTACTCCAGTGTCACTTTGATGGCATGCACTGCTCTCTCACTCAATGATGATGATGATGATGATATGATGATAATAATAATAATGATAATAATAATAATGGTAATAATAATAATAATAATAATAATAATAATAATAATAATAATAGTAATAATAATAATAATCTGGAAATAGAGGTAACTCGAATGTGGAATCTAAAAACAGAAACAATTCCTATCATAGTAGGTGCCTTAGGTATAATAAAAAAATATTCAGACAAATACATAACAAAAACACCAGGACTTACAAATATATATAACATACAGAAAATTGCACTACTGGGTACTGCACACATTCTACGCAAAACACTTTCAATACAGTAAACATAAGAGCACCACAGCAACCACAGCACATACCCAAGGCGCACAGAGCTGCGCTCGGTAGTGAAGTGAAAGCACGTTATAAAAATAAAACTACTGAACAACAATAATAATAATAATAGTG
>NC_068985.1:16086544-16091050 GCF_001194135.2 Octopus bimaculoides
GTATCAATACCAGCAGATGACAACGTTTCTCTAAAAGAAATGGAAAAACTTTCAAAATACAAAGACCTGGAAATAGAGATAACTCGAATGTGGAATCTAAAAACAGAAACAATTCCTATCATAGTAGGTGCCTTAGGTATAATAAAAAAATATTCAGACAAATACATAACAAAAACACCAGGACTTACAAATATATATAACATACAGAAAATTGCACTACTGGGTACTGCACACATTCTACGCAAAACACTTTCAATACAGTAAACATAAGAGCACCACAGCAACCACAGCACATACCCAAGGCGCACAGAGCTGCGCTCGGTAGTGAAGTGAAAGCACGTTATAAAAATAAAACTACTGAACAACAATAATAATAATAATAGTGATAATAGAGTGGATAACAAAGATATAGAGAAAAATGAGAATTATCAGGACCCAGCGAGAGAGATTAAGAGATTATGGAAGACTAAAATGACGGTTATTACTGTGGTAATTAGTACACATGGCACAACATCCAAACTGCTACCTGGGGGTGAGGATGGGAAAATTAGGTCTCACATTGTCGATCTGTAGAAAAGGACAATCCTGTATTCTGCAAGAATCCTAATAAAGATTTAAGATTTGCATAGACTTGTCACCAAACCTCAAGACAACATCCCTGAAACTGATTTGATAAAAATAATCTTGATAATAGCAACAATAATGTGTCGTTTGTATATAAATGACCTCAAGCTGTATGCTACAAACAGCTGAAAATGCGCGGAGGCATTCTGGAGAAAAGAAAAAGAATTAAGGATAAACTGAGGAATGAGAATTATACCAAAACTGGCATATATAAGAATTATATTAATGAGAATTAAGCCAATACAGGAATATTATTCCTTAAGAATCAATGAACTATAGAGTGTAGGACACTGATGAGAGTAAATATCAGAAAGGGATATTTTAGACGCATTAGTTGAATGCTAAAAACAAATCTAAGTTCATACATAACGTAACAGATTGCAATGTATACGAATGTGGAAACATTTCAAAGAGATTTATAAGTTAAAATCTCAAGGCTTCGCTCAGAACCCCTGTAGATCATCAGGCATGGTGTTTCAGCCTGATTTATTCTCCTTAATAATGAAAATCCCTGGATGTTCTAAGCTAAGACAAAAATGTCTATTCGAATATAAAAGTCGGTAAACAAGACATTTACCGATTTGTGAAGAAGCTAACCAAATTAGAATAAAATTACCATGAGCTCTTGAACTCATCAGTAATAAGTTACACTTACAATATTCTCAGTTTGATATGCAAAACTAGATTTAAAAATAATGATTTCATTTAGAATACACCACCATCCAAAATCTGTGGTAGAAATGCTATATTTTTCACAAAATCGAGGTGGAAGGGGCCTTATGCAACTAGTATAAGATATCCTCTATTGCACTACAAACATATCTCGTAAAGTATCGCGGATGATTAAGTCTAATAACTACAAAACACGAAAAAAAAAATTAAATATGTTTTCTATTTTCAAGGAAATCAACAAATATAAAACAGGAATAAATTAAAAGATGGTTGTAAAGAAAATAGAGAAACAACAGAATATGTGTTATGCTAAAACCTAAGCTAAAATGAAGCTAAAGAATGCAATGATAATATAGAGAAAAGCTCTTATACAGTCAATACCTGAAAAGGTTGAACGGGGTGAAAGTAACCAAGGAAATGACGAAATGCCAGCTGAGAAGCACAGAATTCAAAGCTGAAACTGAAGGATTATTGATTGTAGAACAAGGTCAAAGCTTCTCCATTATAAACCACTGAAAGCAAATACTCAAGTGGAATAGAATAACATCAGGATATGTGGAGAAGGGTAAGAGAATGTGTCCGGTTACCCATTCTTGGGCAAAGAAAGAATATATCTACAGGCATAACAGAGTGGGAACTTACAGAAACTGGAACGTACACTTGCATTATGAAATAGCAATAGGCAAGGTGTGGTATAAGCATACACCAGAAAAGGTTTGCTGCAAATAACAAAATGACCATACGATATATATCAAGGTTTACAAATCGGCATATCAAAGGTAATCGACCAGGTATTGTTGCTAAGGACAACCAGAAAAATCGAAATCTTATCTACCCAACAGACGATAATATATCTCATTGGAAAATTGAGTAAGTATTCAAATATAAAGATCTGGAAATAGAGAATCCGGATCCGAGAGCTAAAACGAGAAACGATCCCTGTAGTTAAACATGCAGACAAATATATGAACAAATCTTGAAGAGTTACGAGGTGACATGATATGCAGAAAACAACACTACAAGAAAGCATACATATTAAGTAGAACACTTTCGATTCAGTAAAAACGACAAAACTAAAACTGCACACATTCAAAGCACAGAGAGCTGCGTCAGGTAGTGCAGTGAAAACACGCAATAAAAAATAAGAGGACTGAATAATAATAATGATAATAATAATAATAATAATAATAATAATAATAATAATAATAATAATGATAATGATAATAGTAGTAGTAGTAGTAGTAGTAGTAGTAGTAGTAGTAGTAGTAGTAGTAGTAGTAGTAGTAGTAGTAGTAGTAGTAGTAATAATAATAATAAACAGGCAAAGAAATATCTATGTGAATTCCAAATACAACACATCCCAGAATTAGACGTACTTGGAAACAAGCACAGAAAAAGCTAAGCGTATGAAAACCGGTGCTAAAATTGCTGCCTTAGATACCAGGAAACCCCAAAACTAGAGAGGGCCAAGACATGGTATGAGCACAAACTGTAGAGAGTGGCAGAGTCGGAGATTGGCAAAATTTTCTGGGATTTCCCAATCCAAACAGATCAGGTGCTAGAGTATAACAGACCGGACCTAGTGGTGGTCGGCAAGATGCACCACATATATATTATAAAGTTGACGATGCGTGTCCCTTTGATCTGCAAACAGTCAAGAAGGAAGGCGAAAAAACTAGATAAATACAACCCTCTAAGTACGAAATACTTCCCGGTTATGAAAAATGAAGAAGGTGAAGATAGTGCCAATTATTGTTGGGTCTTTGGAAACAGTATCAGAAGGCACCAAGGGGAATATAAAGGAAATTGGAATAGAGTGCCCAGTAGAACTGTTACAAAAATTCAGAATAACCAGGGAAGTATTAGATAGTTGAAAAGCACAGATAGTATGGTACCGTAGGCAAGCCCGCTACCCATGTAAGATGCCAGGAGTTCCAACAAAACCTGAGATAAAAAGAAAAATAATAATACTTTCTACTAAAAGCACAAGGCCTGAAATTTTGGTGGAGGGGACTCGTTGATTATATCGACCCCAGTGTTTCATTGGTGATTAGTTTATCAACCCCGAAAAGATGAAAAGCAAAGTCGACTTCGGCAGAATTTGAACTCAGAACATATAGTCGGAGAAATGCTCCAAAGCAATTTGCCTGGCGTGCTAACGATTCAACCAGCTCGCCGACCTAATAAAAATAATAATCCTTTCTACTATAGGCACAAGGCTTGAAATTTCGGGTAGGGGGTAAGTCGATTACATCGACCCCAGTACTCAAACAGTATTTATTTTATTGACCCCGAAAGGATGAAAGGCAAAGTCGACCTCGGCAGAATTTGAACCCAGAGAGTGAAGACAAACGAAATACCTCTAAGCATTTTCCCCGGCGTGCTAACTATTCTGCCAGCTCGCCGCCTTACATAATAATGATGATGATGATGGTGATGATGACGATGACGATGACGATGATGATGATGATGACGATAAATTGTTCAATGGCCATTTTAATAAACTGGCTCTGTGGCAGAAAGTTGGCAATGCTGACAATTACAGTTCTTTTGGCATCATTACTCACACCTGCAAACACACAAGCACACATAGATAATTGCATAAATGTAAATGCATTTTGTGTTCCTGTTTTCTTCTCTTATTTTTTTTTTATTCGTAAAACAGCAGTTGCCGAAATATTTTTCAGACGATTGTCTCTTTTAATATTAAAGGGGAAGGCGTGTGACAGTGCTGCCCAGATAACCATTCAGCTCAATACAATGAGTGGAAAAACATCTAACGGATATCCTGCGAATGCACTTCAAATGCAACACATCTTATGTTCAGGCTGTTTTATGAGCTTAGCAACAACCAAAACAACAGCAATAACGATAACAACAAAAGCATCCTTTATTAATATCTGATGAAAATGGGTTGGATTCAGATTTTTATATTTCAATAATTCATAGATTCGAAAATTCTGTGTTCATCTTGGCAGTTCACTGAGTCAAAAATAAATTATGATCTGCTCTGTTTAAAGGATATTCTGATATTCTGATATTCTGGCATGTCAGCAAGGAGACTGCGAGAGCGAGAGAGAAAGAGGGGGAGAGAAATTTTAAAGTTGTACACTACATACTCACACACAGTCACGCACACTCATATACATGCACAGGTATACGCAGATAGATAGATAGATAGACAGATAGATAGACAGATAGATAGATAGA
>NC_068985.1:16091150-16091734 GCF_001194135.2 Octopus bimaculoides
CATAAGATCGTCGGATGAGCTTCATCTGTTATGGAATGGTAGACTTAATCCCGTCAATCGGTCCTTCGCCACTACATGGTCCTTGATTGCTTTTAGCGAGGGATACTCTTTTGCAAAACATTGGTATGAGGTTTCTGTTTTCTTCCTCGCTAATTTCGGAAGCCCTTCATAATGTCATGGGCACTGCTCTTTCTCCTCTGACTGAACCATAAAAACTACTTTTCCTTTAAATTCTAGCAATCGAAACGTTTAAGCGGTAATGAGGAAGGAAACGCTATTAGGCCCTCAGAATGACTGCTAACTATAAAGAACAGAACCGTATTTTTACATTTGCGTATTTTACTATATGTATCACATCCATAGATTAACAGACGCAGGAGTGGCTGTGTGGTAAGTAGCTTGCTTACCAACCACATGGTTCTGGGTTCAGTCCCACTGCGTGGCACCTTGGGTAAGTGTCTTCTACTATAGCCTCGGGCCGACCAAAACATTGAGTGGATTTGGTAGACGGAAACTGAAAGAAGCCAGTCATATATATGTGTATATATATATATATATATATATATATATATATATATATATAT
>NC_068985.1:16091801-16093647 GCF_001194135.2 Octopus bimaculoides
TGTGTGTGTGTGTGTGTGTGTGTGTGTATGTGTGTGAGTGTATATATTTGTGTGTCTGTGTTTGTCCCCCCAACATCGCTTGACAACCGATGTTGATGTGTTTATGTCCCCGTAACTTAGCGGTTCGACAAAAGAGACCGATGGAATAAGTACTAGGCTTCCAAAGAATAAGTCCTGGAGTCGATTTGCTCGACTAAAGGTGGTGCTCCAGCATGGCCGCAGTCAAATGACTGAAACAAGTAAAAGAGTAAAAGAGAGAGAGAGAGTAAAAGATATGTTACAGAAACATCAGAATTAAAGCCCCCTTCATCAACATGGAACTACCACCTTATATACGACATGACGGACTTCAGAAGACCGGTGAGATATATACATTACAATGTAATATGAAAGCGTAAACTTCATAACTCAAACTGATACATCCGACGTACAAGTACGACATTTTCTCCTCAGTTTGAGGAGCCGTCACAGTATATTACAATAAAGAGAATAATTCTAGATGGAAAAGCATCAGTCGGCTGCACAACCATTTCATATAGGACCTCCACAATGATAGTTTTAAAAACAAGAAATTAGAACATTAACAACGGAAATTTCATTAATAGCAAAATTAGTGCAGACATATTTGTGTAATTAAAAATTTTGCATCACAAGTATTTGGTTTCGGAATTCAGTCTCATTGCGTAGCATCTAGATGAGGCATCTTCTACTAGAACCTACGACTATAGCTTTGTCAATGACATTTCATAGATGGAAACTGTGTAGAGACAATTCTGGGTGCCCGTTGCTGTTTTGAATAGTAGATTTATACCGTGGTCCGGTTTAACACCACAACTTTTTCGCTTTGGTGCCTTCAGCGGAGTTGACTCTAATTTCGAGCATTCGGGCAGGGGTTTTTCGTTCGAAATTACCTTCTTACTTCATCCTACTAGCCTGTCCATCCTCCTTCAAGTAAGTCATAAATAGTTTATGATTTAGACTCAAGGGCTGCAGTTTTCAGGAAAGAGGTTTGTCGATATTATCGACTCCAATACTTGACTGATGTTTTATTTCATCAACATTCCGAAAAAAAGGAAGGCAAAGTTTATTCTGGGAAGATCTAAACTCCAAACGCAAAGACATAGAGCAAATACTGCAAGGCATTTTTCCAACGCACTAGCAATTCCATCAATCCACCAAGCTGACTAAGTCATGAATAATAAAGTACTAATTGAATATTAGTACATTTATACAGTATACTAGTAGTAAACTAATGACAGTTAGTGACTAATGAAAGCAACTTTTATATCAGTAATTGTATTAACAATAACATCATTCCCATGCTTACATGTGACGATAGTAGAGTTGATCACTCCGTGCAACATAATGCTTAGAGAGCCCACGAAGCTTTGCTTTTCCGTTTTTGGACATATGATGTCCATATTTGTTGTTAACAAATGCTTCTTTCAAATTTCTTCAGTTTTAAGTAAACTAAGTGAAAACTCCAACCAAATGAAAGCTCTGACATTCTCTTTGATTTACATTACTTTCTCTTTCATTTACAAATGTACATGACGCATACGTTGTTGTTGTTGGCACTCCGTCGCTTACGACGTCGAGGGTCCCAGTTGATCCGATCAACGGAACAGCCTGCTCGTGAAATTAACGTGGAAGTGGCTGAGCACTCCACAGACACGTGTACCCTTAACGTAGTTCTCGGGGATATTCAGCGTGACACAGTGTGACAAGGCTGGCCCTTTGAAAATACAGGTACAGCAGAAACAGGAAGTAAGAGTAAAGAAAGTTGTGGTGAAAGAGTACAGCAGGGTTCACCACCATCCCCTGCCGGAGTCTCGTGGAGCTTTAG
>NC_068985.1:16094005-16103334 GCF_001194135.2 Octopus bimaculoides
TAAATTAATAATCTTGTCAATATTATTACAGTTTTTGTAGTCAAATTAAATTTAAAGACGAGCTGGCAGAATTGTTAGCACTCCGGGCAAAATGCTTAGCGACATTTCGTCCGTCTTTACGGTCTGAGTTTCAATTCTACCGAGGTCGACTTTGCCTTTTTTTTTTCGGGGTCGATAGAATAAGTACCAGATGGGCACTGAGGTCGCACTGTCTAAATACCAATCGTGAGGAATTAGGTTTCTCAAAACCAGAAAGGAAAAAGCTAATTCGAAGACTACAGATCCAATCCATCACGGGAACTGTAACATTCTGTAAAACTTTTCAGAAGTTTATTATTTAAATATATATGAGCATGTCTAGATATGCAACTATATACCTGAGAATACAAACATAAAGCATACAAATCTCCACATACATACATACATACATGCATGCATACATACATACATACATACATACATACATACTCTGTTGTTGATGTTGAAATTCCGATGAAGGAACCTTTGATCTAGGTTAGAAACCGGTTCTTTCTCTATTGGCAAGAAATCTTGAAATAAACTGAATAATGACATAAATACATAATATATTATACATATATTAATATGTATTATATTATATTATTATTATATTACCCACACACAAACAGCCGCATACGCACATAACATGGTTCCTCCCTACTGGTAAAAAATATTTTGAAATGTCAAGATCAACAATAAATTGCTTTGCCCATATTGCTATAACTATATTTCGTGTTGCTAAATTCATCATGTTACCTATAAAAGCATCTCAACAGAATTGTCTTGTACTTCATACAGCTCTCTACCGAGGTTAAAGTGTAACAAATAAATTTACAGATAACTAATTTAAATACACTTCAGTTTTGCGAAAGGTCTTTTTGTTGTAGCCTCCCTTTACCGAATAGCCTCCCCTTGGAAATATTACTTTGATGCATATTAGGTTGTTCAAAGTTATTTCCCATCTATAGGATTTATTTATCATTATCCTTTTAATCCAGATATTTATGTTCTTTTCACAGATCTGATACGTATTGATCTGTTCCATGACGTTTTTTTTTTTCTTTTTGTTAAATAAATTGAATAGGAATTATGAACTGTAACACATTGATTTCTAATATAGGCATACGGCTTAAGATTTGGGGGAACGGTATAGTCGATTATATCGATTTAGAACTGTATTTATTCTATTGACTTCTGAAAGATGAAGGGCAAAGCCGACTTCGAGGGTAGTACTTGAACTCAGAATGCGAATTTATACAACTAAATATAGCTATACCATCGATTCTACAATCATCTGTCCTTAATAATCTTTATAAATTATTTCAAAAACATGTAACATAAATGGGGGACGTGTGAAGACAGCACATTTTCCTTGAACAGAGAAACTGATCAGAATTCTTACAGCAAAATAAACTTCCTGACGGCACCTAAAAGCCGAAAAGTGGTGTTTATATTATTATTTGGATTCAAACCAATACTGATAAATTACATCTATGATGAACGATGTTCCAGTCTTAATTATTTTACCTTTTAATATAACCAGGGTTACATTTTCTAATCTTATGCCTGTAGGATGCAATCAAGGGGTGAAATTCGATTCTTTCTTCTAGCAGAACAACTTGTTCGGGCTACATCAGCACTACGAAGAAAAAAATATTGCAAACAGTTTCAAGCTGGCAAAACACACTTGAAAGCAAATTTATATTCAGCCAATAAGAACTGTAAAATAAAACCAGGAAATGAAAATTTCTTATTCTAAATATACTAGACAGAAAATCTGATGAAACTACAAAATGGTAACAAAATGCAGAGAAAAATATATTCGTGATACACAAGAATATTGAATTCTACCAAAGGCACATTGTCACTCATTTCAGAGATGGAAAGTGGATCGATTCCAGTTCTTGACTGATACTACTTATTTTATCTACCTCGGAGGAACGAAAAGCAAAGCTCACCTTTGCGAGATTTGAACCCAGAAAGAAAAGTAAATACCAGAAAGTGTTTTGTATGCCGCACTACAGATTCTACAATCAACCTAACTCATTAATATTTCATATAAATACTTCTAAAATAATAGATAAATGCATCTAAAGTAATTCTAATGATTGTATATATTGTATATTAAGTAGCTTTGCATATTAGCTGCATATATCCTTATACATACGACTATAATTATATACAATCCCATACGTGTGTGTGTATGTATATTCATGCATCCATACATCCATACAGACTCTCACATTTGTACGTAATAATAAGGACATGATAAGGAATCCATATACTAAATTCTTAAATCAACAAGTAACACTAAAGCTCACTATCTAGTTTAAGCAACGAAAAAATCTTTCTGTCTCTCTCTCTCTCTCTCTCTCTCTCTCTCTCTCTCTCTCTCTCTCTCTCTCTCTCTCTCTCTCTCTCTCTCTCTCCCCCCACTTTCTCTCTCCATCCTCATTTCTCATTTGAAAGCATGTGCAATCACAATATTAACTCTTCCTTTTATAAAAAGAGGTTGTAAAAATTAGTTTGTAGCATTAACTGGCACTCCCGAAATACTTAGAAATTGAAACTGTATTTACATTTTAAAATAAATCAATAACAAGAGGATGTTGTCTAAAATTAATGTTAATGATTGAGAGACACAATATTCTTTTATTAATCACGAGCTGACCACTCAAATATAATGGACTTAACACATGTTTAATTCATTAATTGTCAGTTGTTGTTAACAAGTTTTCTTGGACAAACAATATATAGGATGATGATTAATCCACTTCATGTTTAGAGTGTGCACGAAAAAGAACACTGGAGTCTGTTGAAATTTTGATAAACAACAATTTATTCTTTTCGTACACAATAAATGATCGTTGTTTTTACTACAAATGACAAAACGGTGAGTTCTTGTTCTCGGAGTAGTTGTACGTATCCAGAAGGTTCGCCACAAATATTTTTGCCGCAGGAAATTCGCATCAGGATTTTTGGTCGTTGAAACGTTCACCGCATAGGAAATTTTGCCGCAAGACAAAAGATGAGTTCCCCCCGCCGCCCCATGTTATATAATTATTTCAACCAATAAGAAGGAGTAAAATGATTTCTTAACTCATTGAAAATTTCTTTATTCATTCGACAATATTTTTTTGTGCAGCCAACCCATTACAATGATCTATCAAGTGGGAACTAGCAGAGGCGGTGTGAAATTAGTTGATGATGATCTTAACTTTGTTTATAGGATAGATAGAAAATTCAAAGAAAAATCAGATTGGAAATGTAAAAATAGAGAATGTAATTACATTTTGAGTTCAAATTCCACTTAGGCTAACTTTGCCTTTCATCCGTTGAGGGTTGATAAAATAAGCACCAGTTGAATGTGTAACCAGTTCAGTTGATCATACAACTAGAATGATCATCCAAAAAACAAAGATCCATTTCCTATAGTTTTTGTTTATCTATATACATCAGCAAATGAGTCAATGAGGTTAATCTGTGCGGTTGTTCAATTTGCTAGAAATAACAGCCAAATCTCCCTCACACTATGCTCTAACATTTTAAAAATGAAGCACACATTAAATTATATTGTTCTACATCTTCAATAAAAATACAGAATAGCTCATTCTGGCCTGACCCGGATTTGAACTGACAGGCATTCATTGTAACCATTGCGAGTCCCATGAAAAATATATGAAAAATATGTAAAACATTAAGACAATTGACGAAAAATATCTACAATAAAATTCTAATTGATAAATATAAATTACCAAAACAAAACATGCAGGTGAAAAGAATCTCGTGGTGTGAAGAATCAACACAACATGCAGGTGAAGTGAAACACAACACAAGGTGCGGTTGTCATGGTTACAAGCTGTTAATGCCTCGCTGTTTGTTGATTGGCTAAAATTACCCAAATTTTCCCAAATTTAAATACAAATGACATCAGATTCTTTAATTTACGATACACCAAAATTGAAAACAATCTGAGCAAAATTGAAGGGGGCTGATTTTGGGAATGAAATTAACTAGATCCAATTGCTTTACCTGTTCTTATTGGTTGAAACTATTATGGACCAAGAGGAGCAACTCATATTTTGTCATGGGGCAAAATTGTCTTGGGGCAAAATTTCCCATGCGGCAAACTTTGCTACAGCCAAAAATTCCTGAGGCGAATTTTCCTGCGGCAAAAAATGTTAACTGCGAACCTTCTTAGAACCGTAGTTGTAGTCCTCCGACTGTTCATTGCCTTTGCGCTATCAGTTACTGTCCGCCGTCTCTGTTGTTCAATTCCTACAGTGTCTGTCAATGATCTCTCTCTCTCTCTCTGTTGTATCCCAAAGCTCTCTGTCTTGTAGTCATGGTGTGCCGACCTTTATACTGGTCGATAATCTCAGGAGGAAGCACTCCAAAAGAAACGATCATCGTTGTTGGAGCCTATTCGATGCGAAGTCGGGATTTGTCAGTAGGGTTTGCTAGTGAACCCATAGCTGGGACCCTTACAAGTGCTACCACTCCGGGTCAGAGTAGACCTGGAAACAATAGTAGCTAAGAGGTTGTTCACACTCCTCAGACCCTGAAACCAGGACCCCAGGGTCCCACTACCGGACGTAGTTTATAGTCATACCCAGGACTAAAATTTCCTTAAAATTTGAATTAATCATCAGTAAACACGTATTGTGTGTTAATATTGTGTAATATACAGTATAATATTGTTAATACAGCAATATTGTGTGCTACTGGATAAGACAGTGTGTCGATGATATTCAGAAAGTTGATTATTTTTTAGGTTGGTCTATACTCTAATTGGTTTTATTCATATAAATTTACGATATCACTGATATAATTTGAGATGAAGCGTATTAAGGACAGCAGTGCAGCATTTCAAAAAGAAAAATTAGGGAAGAAAGGCGATATTGAAGGTGCCATAGTTAAATTTCTCATCAGACCCGATCGTCCAGACGAAATTGGTATTACTGTAGAAGGTCATGGAGATGATGTTATTAATTAAGTACAACTTGAAAAGAAGATAGAAGATGAAGTTGATGATGCTGATCCATCACAAACAACTGAAGAACAAAACTCTAATATTAATTTGAAAGACATTGGGATGTGGCCTGCTAAGTTTAATCACGGGGACGATATTCGGGAAATCCTAGTACAACAAGGATCAAAGGCTGTGCAAAAATATTGACTGTGAATTCAAAGAAGTTGTACTTCCAGGTCAAATAACAAAGCTAAAAGGGGAGACTAGAAAACTGTCAAGAAACTGTTTGTTTTTAACTTTACATAACGGGGGGAAAATCTCGAGAAATTGGATGATATACTCTCCATCGAAAGAAGCCATGTTTTGTTTTTGTTGTAAGCTATTTTCACGTGAAAACTCAAAGTTTTGCTCAGTTGATGGTTTCAAATCTTGGTGAAAGTTGAATCCTAAGCTACAAGAACATGAATCTAGCCCTGCGCATGAGAATGCGTTCATTCAGGGGAAAGAGCTAGAAATTCGCTTTTCCAAAGACAAGGTAATAGACAAAAGAGCAACAAACTCTTGTTTAAATGAAACTAAGACATGGAAGCAAACACTGACTAGATTCTTGGACATAATTATGTTTCTTGCTAAGCAAAACCTAGCTTTACGAGGCCATAGAGAAGACATTCGAGTTGAGAAAACAATAGAAGAGCTTGTACAACTGATTGGAAAATTCGACCCAGTGCTTTGTGAACATTTGGTTAAAGTAAAAATTGATAAGTTTACAACTTCCTATCTCTCACCAAAAATTCAGAATGAATTTGTGAACGTCTGAGGAGATCAAGTGAGAAAGGAAGTTATCGATGACGTGAAACAGAGTAAATACTATTGCATTATTTTTTATAGTACTCCAGACATTTTTTATATTGACCAAATTTCTCAGATGAAAAAGAAGTAAAATTAGAAAAATCCTTTCTTCGTTTTATTGAGATGAAAGGCAAAAATGCTGAGCAAATTACATCAATGCTTCTGAAACAATTAGAAATGGACGACATTAACATTCAAGACTGTCGTGGACAAGCATTTGATAACGTGGCAGTAATGGCAGGTCATCGATCCGGTGTTCAAGCGCGCATCACAGAAGTTAATCCAAAGATTGTATTTGTGCCATGCACCAATCATTCTCTGAATTTAGCAACTGTGCATGCAGCTTCAGTGGGTACAGATTCAGTTATATTTTTTGGCACATTGGACCGTCTATTTTCATTCTTCGCAGCCTTAACTCATCGATGGGATATTTTGATTGAGATAAGTGGTGCAACTATCAACCGGGTTGGGGAAACGAGATGGAGTAGTCAAGCAGATGCAGTGAAAGTTGTACATACAAAATTCACGGAAATCATCGATGCGCTAGAATGGTTGATGGAAGATGTGGAAAACGCAACTACGAGATCTGATGCAAGTTTAATTCTTCATGCGATGCTCTCATTTTCTTTCTTGCCATTTGTTGCTAGCTGCGAACGGTCCGTTTCTAAACTAAAACTCATCAAGAACCACCCTTAGGTCATCGATAAATCAAACAAGTTTGATTGATTTGGCACTACTATCCATACAGCGTGATTTTGCGCATAAAACTAATTATGATGAAGTCATTCAAGATTTCGGCAAGTGGAAGACACGTAAAATCAATTTGTACATCATTTATTTTTGTAATTCACTCATCTTCTGTGCTTTAACATATTTTTCCAATTATTATTTTTTTTTTTTTTTGTATATAAACATAATAAAAGTAAATATGAAGGAAATAAATTGTTGCTACAGTTTGTCTTCTTATTTTGCATACATATATACCTGTATTATTCCGTTTTTGACGTTTTTAAATGTCATTAGAACTTTTAAGGAGCAGCCAAATAAACGTCCACCCCGGGCAGCACTTATGCTAAGTACGCCACTGCTCAGTGGGAGACATGAAGTTACTGAGCATTTAAAAGTAAATATATTTACTACAACATCTGATTGGCTCTCTCGTATTGCCTATTTCCTCTAGGATTGTGTAGATGGTATTACTTTGGATAATTCAAAGGTTTTTGAAAATCCTACCCTTCACAGACTGTGGATAGTATCTTTTTGAACTAGAGAAAATAGTTCTTTCAGATATTACATTACAGTAATTTTCAACATATATATATATAAGTTCAAAATCTCAAGGGAACTAACCATATCCATGAGGAAGCTGGCCTCTGAACTTGAAGTGGAGCCCCAAACCATCAGAACAGCTGTAAATGATGACTTCAGCCTCAAGTCCTAAACCAGGAAACCAAGGAATATGCTGAAAGAACCTACGAAGGCCAGGAAACTGGAGAGGTGCAAAAACGTTCTTCATGTCTCAAGAAGAACGATCTAATCGTGAAAATAGCTTCCATTTTTTAGAGCGATAAATGGCGAGAAATAATAATATATTTATTTCTTTATTGCCCACAGGGGGCTAAACATAGAGGGGACAACCAAGGTCAGACAAAAGGATTAAGTCGATTACATCGACCCCAATGCGTAACTGGTACTTATTTAATCGATCCCGGAAGGACGAAAGGCAAAGTCGACCTCGGCGGAAATTGAACTCAGAACGTAACGGCAGACGAAATACCGTTAAGCATTTTACCCGGCATCCTAACGATTCTATAAACACACCCGTTCTTTGGACGGTTTAAGTTGTTTTGGTGGTATTTTTTTCACCAAATAATTGAACTACCGAGAAGGTTTATGAGTAGCTCGGCAATCTATGTTTCTGATTAACCAAGGAACGGAAAATCAAATTGAAGGCTTGTTATTGTGGAGGCCGTTGCGCTTTGTGATCATAGAACATATAAGTTTGCAAGCGATGCAAAGTAGAGCTACCGGAGTATTTTGGGAGTAGACTACGGATAATGACTACAAAATATAGTTGTTTTATATGAAAGCGAAATTTCTTGTCAAAAATTACACATAAATGGGATAATGAAATTGAAGGACGACGTTCAAACTTCCCCTCTGCGAGTTTATTTTCTTCAACAGCAAAGGGAGCCATTTTTTCGGATAGATAAGCGGTGGAGGTTAAGAATACGCACACCACCCGTTTTCGGCGTAACCCTAATCCTAAAAATAACCCTACACCTTACCCTAACCCTAATCCTAAGCCCTAACGCTAATCCTAAACCCTAACCCTAATCCTAAACCCTAACCCTAACCCCAAACACTGGGTGTGCGCATTTTTTACCTTCGCCGAGATAAGCTAACAACAGCCCCTTTATTCTGTCCCCCCACATAGCCTGCGCATAAAGTAACAGTGAATGCTGCATAAAGTAAAATTGGTATGGAGCTTCCGGAAAGATACGTATAGCTTTCGATAGTGGAAGCTAAACTCTTATTTAAAGGTTGACGTTTTGGGACGAATCAAATGTGTTTGATTTTAAAAGGCTGGAACGACAATGTTAAAACGTATTTGAAACAATGGACAACAATCGAAATATCATAATGGATGGGTAAATAAGCATCCTTAAGGTGAAACAACGCATTGATAGGTAAACAAAGATATAAACAAATAAAAGAGAGGTAAGTAACTCAGAGTAGGTAAAAGTAAGCTTGCCAAAGTTTAATGCAGTTTAAATATGGAGATTAAGATTGTTTGGTATTGGATATTTATTGCGTACAGTGTTCCTAGTCAATTTAATCACCGTGGCAGCTGGAAAGTCGAAATAAATAAAATGACAAAATATTTTCACTTCTATAAAAAAATATTAAAAAGGTATGGAAGACATTGCATACAAAAAAAGCTATGGCCATTTACGTCCATTTACGCGGGAGCTTTGGTCAAAATGTTTAGTGCATGACCATCCATGGGACATAAGTAATGTGTGTGCAAAGTTTGGTGAAAATCGGTTGAGAATTGTGGAAATGTATTCGTTCAGTGTTCCTAATCAATTTAATCACCGTCGCTGGTGGACAGTGGAAATAAATAGACAAAATCCTTTCAATTTTATAAAATGATTTAAAAACTATGGAAGACTCTACATACAAAAAACTATGTCCATTTATGTGCATTTACGCGGGAGCTCTGGGCAAAATGTTATAGTGCAGGCATCCTTGGGATATAAGTAATCTGTGTATGTAAAGTTTAGTGAACTGCGGAAATGTATGCGTTAATCATTATACACACATACTGTTTGTTGTGGATTATGGAAGAAGAATTGCGTAATGGTGGTCTGTGACGATTTGTGACATTTAATTTTGTTATTGCATATTAAATGCATGTTTGTGTAAGACTACATAAGCGCATTTTATCAACAGCACTCTCTGGATGTTAAGTGAGTGATTGTTTATC
>NC_068985.1:16104400-16104823 GCF_001194135.2 Octopus bimaculoides
CTGTTGCTGTTGTTGTTGATGTTGTTGTTGACGTTGATGAAGATAAAGATGTTTCTGTTCTTACATCAACGCTCTGATTGACCAAAGGTGCTCCGACCAAAGGTGCTCCGACCAAAGGTGCTCCGACCAAAGGTGCTCCGACCAAAGGTGCTCCAGCATTTGTTTTTGTCTTGACAATGTTACTCGGTCACTAATGTCATGGTGGTTGCCTGTTCGTGTGTGTTGTATTGTTGAAGATCATCGTCGTGTGCTCTAGTTGGCTGCGTGTAATGTAAATGAAGTAATTCACGAACGTTTAATATATTTATTGAGGGACATGATTTAATTTGTGGCTTTCTATAACAAATCTGACTCCCATGAACACAGTTGAGCACTGACTTTTAAAACAGAGCCTTTCTTCGTTGTACCTTGATGTGATATAAT
>NC_068985.1:16104950-16107202 GCF_001194135.2 Octopus bimaculoides
TCTAGCTCTTCCGAGAAGCCATATCACACCACAGCTCCACTCCGACAGATCGATTTATAGATCAATCACGGGAAACTGGTGGCTTACTCGTGATCTCTAACTGAATATTTTTCTGTTCGAATCTCTGCATGTCTATCAGATATTTCATTGTCGAATGTATCTTAAATGGATGGCTGGGTATAAATGATGAAGAACATTTTGCTGCTATATCAAACAGTTTAAAAAGCTCAAAAGCAGAGTTAATGAGATTTCTATAACAAATCTGACTCCCATGAACACAGTTGAGCACTGACTTTTAAAACAGAGCCTTTCTTCGTTGTACCTTGATGTGATATAATTTCTGAGATTTATCTAAAACTGCACCTCACCCACCATATGAATAATGAAAGCTTATCGATGTCTCAATTGTACCACTTCTGTACCCCTTTAAGGTGAACACTTTTGTTACTGTATTTCTGTTGAGATGCCCTGTGCTTCTTTCAATTTATTTTAAATATAACAAAGAATTTAGTAAAATAACTGAGCTATCATTAATCAACAGTTTGAAACATAAATCGTGACTAAAGTTTGGTGGAAGATTTTAACTCAACTTTTGAAAGCAAAACATTTGTACTACAGAGCCAGAAGCGGTATCAGCTGGGTTGGTATCAAAAGTGTTGCTGAACTGTTTTTGGTTTCTTAAAAACTTTTTGGCAGGTATGAGAGTTCATGAAAGTTATTGAATACACATATGAACGAAATTCTGCCGTCGCGAACGAACACTGGTTCTTTTGGATTCTAGTTGCGATTTTCCCTTTTGACAGGCGCGGGCATGGCTGTGTGGTGAAGAAGCTCGCTTTGCAGCCACGTGGTTCCGAGGTTCAGACCCATGGCATGGTGTCTTGGGCAAGTATCTTCTATTGTAGCTCCTACTGATCACTGCCTTGTGGGCGAATTTAATTGATGGAAACTGGATGGAAGCCTGTCGTGTGTATGTCTTTGTGTTCGTCGCTCATCACCTCTTGATAACCTGCGTCTGTTGATTTACATCTCAATAACTTAGCGATTCGACAGTAGTAATGAAATAAGAGTACCGGGGTTACTTTGTTCGACTAAAACTTTTGAAGGTAGTGCTCCAGCATGACCGCAGTCCAGTGACTGAAACAAGTAAAAGTAAAGTAAAAGTATCATTCTTGCATGAAAATCTAAATGGTTTTCAGTAATACTAAATCGGAGATGAATCTCGCTACTGGAAAACTAAGTATTCAGGCTCTCAACTATTTCACCATTCAAAGTGTACACAACATTTTAGATGCTGGAAACTCTATTTCTAAAACTTTTTTTAAAGAAATACAGTCTTCTCTTCTTATTATAACTCCATTCACACTTATGATGCATTATAAGAACTTGCATTGAATACCATAGTCATCTTTCGACTGGAGCCTCCTTTGATTATTTCAACTTGCTTGATCGAATTAGGAAACGAGTCAGGTCATTTTTCTATTAGACTGGAGTCTTGCTTATCGTCAAAATATATTTTCGTTGTGACTCTATGAGTATTTCAAGGGTCATTGCTCTGATGAAATTTCTAGTCTGATGCCTTCTGTCAAGACCTTAAAATGTGTCACTCGCTTCTCTTCCCAGGCGCATCGTTTCTCAGTTGAACTTTCTATTACTCTTAAGTCCTCTAATTCTAATAGCTGTTCTCCTCGAACTGCTGCTCTCCGGAAGTAACTGTTATCATTTTGTTCTATGGTTTATGACATTTCGCCCTTTAAGCTCTCTGTCAATCGAGAACATTTCAATTTGCATCCCCACAGTTTTTCTTCTTTGTAATTTCTTATATTACAGGGGCCTCAACCTTTGTTTGCTACAAAATCGTATAAGTATAAAACTATATGAATATTAAATCGACCTCATAATTTAACTAGTACTAAACTATTCACCTCGCAAGAGTAAATGCTAAAATTCACCTCGACAGGTTTGAACTCAAAACATAAAGCAACGTGAGTAAATGCTGCTGGTCTCTGATCGAAAGCGTTCCAACCTCGGCCATTCCGTCTTTTCTAAGACGGTATGGTGTTATTTGCAAAAGGTTTGGCTGCTAGTTCTAGCAGATCGGGCAACCACTTAGAAGCTTCTTTTCGTACGTGTGTTCTGTTGGTCATATGTTCCCTATTATTTTCAAATATATTTGGAAAGTCTATTCTCTCTCTCTCACTCTCTCTCTCTCTCTCTCTCTCTCTCTCTCTCTCTCTCTCTCTCTCTCTCTC
>NC_068985.1:16107226-16107576 GCF_001194135.2 Octopus bimaculoides
GTGTGTGTGTGTGTGTGTGTGTGTGTGTGTGTGTGTGTGTGTGTGTGTGTGTGATGGACCGGAAGTAAACAGCTCGACAGTTGTGTGTTCCGGAGAGTAGCAGTGTGTGGAAAACAGCAACTAGAATTATAGGACTTATAACAACAAGCTCAACAGAGAAATGATATGTCAGGGAAGAGAAGCGTGTAACACATTTTAAGTACGTCAGGGCATGACTACTGAAATACTTATAGGAAATATACATGCATATGCACATTCATACACAGACAAATATACACATATACACACACACATATACATACACATACATGCATGCATGCATACATACATACATATATGCATATATATAT
>NC_068985.1:16111612-16112365 GCF_001194135.2 Octopus bimaculoides
ATATATATGTATACATACACACTCACACACACACACACACACACACACACACACACACACACACACACACACACACACACATATATATATATGCCTATATGAGTACAAGACGTCACAAAATAAAAAGAACATGATGAAATACGAAACCAACTTTGACCCTTGTCCTTGAGTTTAGGAGAAGCAGGACTGTCGCTAGGTCCTACCTTCTGATGCCTTGTTTTCTCAAGAAGAAAACGGAATGTTGCATCGCCTCAGATTGTCTTTTAGTTTGTCTTTGAAGCATAAGAGTGTCTTTTTTATTGCATGATATATTTTTGTACTCTAAAATACAAAGTATTACCCTACCACGTAAGAGTCAACAGAGAACAATAATCTTTCTTTTTCAGATCATAAGGATTGTAAACTGAAGGGACGAAAGAATTATCCATGTCAATGTGTTAGCTCCTATCAGACTCAGGGCGATAATCATTGTGTTCAATGCTGCATCTATATTCTTTGTAAGTTATGCAATCTATAACATTCCATTGAATTATTCAATTATATATTAGTTCAATACCCGATTGTAAGTGACGCACACACAGACGCACACACAGACGCACACACAGACGCACACACAGACGCACAAACACATACGCATGCACATACATATACATTCTCTCTCTATCTCCTTATATAAACATATACTCACTGATATGTATATATGCATATATATATATATAACACAACCCCACTATTTACTGACTTATATATATA
>NC_068985.1:16113501-16114456 GCF_001194135.2 Octopus bimaculoides
AAATTCCCCTTTTTATACCTGGAGCCTAGCAGCAGGTATAAAAAGGGGAATTTGACAAGACAGTCAGTCGGACGCTGACACTCATTGATGCTGCATCGAAGAGGCCAGGGAATAGAAGAAAGAAGACATGCACCCAACACCAGAGCTGAAGACACCTCCGAAAGAGGGGGCCCCGCCACGTCAAAACGGTAGAGGAGTAGGGGCCGAAACCGGACGTGGTTCCTCCTGATTATGTCTTGAGTTAACTGGATCCTATAAAGGAGCTGTTGTGGTAGCAGACCACGAAACATGGTTGAAATTCCTTCCTATGTTCTGAGTTACTCAGTCCCTATTGACTGAAATCCAATTTTAGTGATCAAAGTCATCAATTGGTAGTTTATTCCAAATTCTCGATATGCCGTTTAAAATAAGAAGGAGGTCACTCTTTTTATCTTCTTGTGTTGTTGCTTACTGTTTTGGCCGATATAAGTAGTAAGTCAAAGAGAAAGACAGAGCAGCAGCGAATAGAAAAGGAAGACAAAATTATGCTATCATTCTGCCTGTCGTTTAAGGAGCAGCAGATAGAAAAAGAATGTCACTTGTCAGAGAAAAGGTGAGCCGGTGAAAGTCTCAGGTCGTGGTCGTTTCATTTCACCAACTAACTTGCCCTTGCGAGATTTTAGTATTGATAATTATCGCAGAGCAGTGAGAAAGAGTGGCATATCTCTGAGAACAATGGGGGAAAACTGCTGTAGGTGATTCTTATTTATTTTCAGCTTTTGGTGGCATAGAAGAGGTGTAAAGGGTTAAATGGAAAAGACATAAATCGACTTGGCAGGGTCATGTGTTCAATTTAACTAGTGTCAACCGTTGTCTCTCCGTGAGAAAATTCCGTTGTAATTTAAAGGGGAAATCTATAGACTCAGGTTCGAAACTACATACCTAAACGAAATCCACTACTTTTTTCTTCCTAAGT
>NC_068985.1:16114641-16116977 GCF_001194135.2 Octopus bimaculoides
ATATATATATATATATATATAATGGATTCTATTGTCGTGAACAGTACATGAAAATTCAGTAAAATAAAGCGTTCATCATCTTCTATGGACATGAATGTGTCTCTTGAGGTCAGCTGGTACCTTGCAAATTTTGGGGCAAATAGAACAAGTTTTCTTGAGGCCTTGTGAATCATTTACTATGTTTTGTTTTGTTTTCTTTCGACTGGACGGCTAGACCTGCTTCACTTCGTGCCACGAAACCACAATAACATGTAACGTTTTCATTTAGAGGAGTAGTGTTTTGCCGGCGTGCATTCATGCCTGCACGAATTTGGTCCCGATGTTGGAGTCCACTTTGCTTAAATGTTTGAACTGAGGAGAAGCAACACTGTCGCCAGGTCCTACGTTCTGATGTTTTGTTTTCCCAAGAAGAAAAGAGAATGTTTTATCGCTTCAGATTGTCTTTTAGTTTGTCTTTGAAGCGCAAGAGTGGCCTTCAAATAAACCTTCCTTTGGGAATTGGCCAACAAGTAGTTGCTTCAGAATTCTTATATCACACACACGTGAACGATGACCTAACTGCATTTTAAGCAGTATTTTGATGAGGGTGACTTCATTACCTGATATATTGCATTCTGTTTGTAGCTCATTGTTAAAAATATAGTCACTCGGTTTTATGTTGGAGATAGTACACAAGCATCATATACGAAAAGCGTCAAGCTGGCTGATGTACTTTCGCTAAAGAGTACAAGATTCAGTACCATAAAGCAATATCGTCAAGACCACCAACTTATATACATTAACTTTCACCTTCAACGATATGTTGTGGCTGTTCCAAAGCCCGTGATAAAACTTACCGAAAGCGGTGTCAGCCTTCCCGATACTGGACTCAATTTCTTAATCTCTTTCCGCAGCATTATACACAATGGAACCAAGATAAGTGTACGAAGAAACAGTTGTTAACGCTTTCACATCAACATATACAATAGGGTGTGTACTCTTCGAAACGCCTGTGTTAGGATGGGGGCAGCTGATGAAGTAGATGTTCTCTATGTGGCCTGTGTGTTTTCTGCACTCGTTTATCATTTTGTCTACGCTTCGTTTACAATGTCTTGTACCCAGATATGCATCTATATATACAGGTAGATGTAAGTATGTACATACATGTACGTATATATGCATATACTCATTTATTATTTGTATTATATATATATATATATATATATATATGCAATATTGAATCGTGGAAGGAACATGAATAGCGATGAAGTAAATCATAAATTTTATACACATAAATATACTCTAGATGATTTCAATACTCTATCCCACAATGCAATATTTGAGATGTTAATAGAAATGACTGGCGAATATAACCAGTGTCATCTCAAAGCATAAGTACACTGGGCAGTTGCCCTGGGGCCTTACAGATCTAGGGGCCCACTTCTTATCTATATATACTGTAACTTACTGTGAAATAAATAATACGACAGAGTCTTGTGCATTGATTTGCCTGGTGACCTACAATGCTACGCAACAGTCCATAAGTTAGTGTTATTTGCCACAGCAGATGAAATAGTTTCTTGGTGGTATTGCCGATCATACATTTGAATAATTATTGGGATTTGATTGTTTTTCTTCGATGGCGAGCGGGAGAGTAGATATGAATGAATTAGAGAGGTTTTAATAGGGGGAATAACACGAGACTAGCCATAACAGCCAGTCAGCAATCTAGGTGTGTAACAAAGATGTTACGGAGGAGCGATATAAAGACAGGTGAAGGAAACAGCACATCTGTTAGTCAAAGTTTAGACTAAACTAGTTTGCGCACCATGCTGATTGGTCTATGTTTTGTTTTATGACATTATTGTATTCTACAATATAAAGTATAACCCTATCACGTTAGAGTCAACAGAGAACAATAATCTTACATTTTCAGGTTCTAAAAACCTTCGTTCAAAGAGAAGGAACCACCATCATGGTGATTATACAGAACAGCGGCAGGATGATAATGATGATAATCAACACATGAATGATATTTGTTCACAATGTAACATCAGTATTAAATGTAAGTTATGCAATCTATATCAGTACATTGAATTACTCAACTACTTATTAGTTCAATACCCGATTGTAAGTGATGCATGCACAAATACATACACATACTATATGCACATACAAAAACACACATATACATATACAAACACCTACTCTCTCTCTTTCTCTTTCTCTCTCTCCCCGTATAGAAGTATATGTTTACAAGTATGTATATATGCATGTAGGGTCGAATATAATTATGTATGCTTGTATGTTGTGTATCTGTATGTAACTTGTGTGTGTGTGTGTGTGTGTGTGTGTGT
>NC_068985.1:16117792-16122031 GCF_001194135.2 Octopus bimaculoides
TATATATATATATATATATATATATATATATATATATATGTATGTGTGTGTGTCTGTGTTTGTCCCCCAGCATCGCTTGACAACCGATTGTGGTGTGTTTGCGTCCAAGTAACATAGCGGTTGGGCAAAAGATATCGATAGAATAAATACTGGGCTTGCAAAGAATAAGTCCTGGGATCGATTTGCTCGACAAAAGGCGATGCTCCAGCATGGCCGCAGTCAAATGACTGAAACAAGTAAAAAAGTAAAAGTGTAAGCACCGTGCGAAGAACAACGCCTAGAGAGGTCCCTATTTGGACAATTGTGGATTAAGGCGGTTGTGGGGCAGGAATTGGACAAATGCTTTATAAAATAGGAGTGAGAAATTAGTAGACAAAGAAAATAAATTATTTAGTAGGAAACGGAATAGGAAGGGGGATAAAGGTAAAATTACGATGAAGAGAAAGCTACAGTTAAGGGGAGGTAATGGCTAGGGTAGTGACCTACATTTAGGGAATTATAATACAAAGACTAACTTCGGAACTAACAACCATAGTACCTAAGTAGTGGGCTTACTAGACAAACAAAGAGTAATTGTCTAGACATTCCTAAATACGTTCATCCTAGTGGTCCTATGGATAAGTAGAAGTATAAATCCCCAAATTAATTAAATGATTACAATTTAATTACTTGTTAATTACTATTATTGTTTCAAATGCAGGCTCATACTACAGTTTACTCAGTCATCTATATATATAAATAAAATTGAGAATGTGTGTGTGTGTGTGTGTGTGTGTGTGTGTGTGTGTGTGTGTGTGTGTGTGTGTGTGTGTGTGTGTGTGTGTGTGTGTGCGCGCGCGCGTGAATCCCTAAAACTCCAAAACTACTCAACTAATTTCATTCAAATTTTACACATGCTTTACTTAGGGTCCCGGTTGTGTTTTAGTCAAAACACATTTTTAACTTCTTGCATAGTTCGAGTCCACAGCAACGTAATATCTCCTCCACTATTTAAGTATTACGTGTCAAAAGTGAAACAAAAACACTCATATAAAATACTTTCACTTTAAAAATGAAACACTATTTCAGTATCAAAACTGAAACAATCACATTTCGATACTGTAATGACAGATACTTTCACTTTAATGGTTTCATTTTCATACTGAATCTACTACAGTGAAACTATACTCTCACATATATACATACATACATATATATATCTGAACAAATGTATTCATATACGTGTATATATATACATGTATACATATAGATGTATATGTACACGTATATGTATAGATATATATAGAGAGATCTAGATCTATATGCATACATGTATATGTATACATATGTGTAGATGTATATAGATGTACATGCAATATGTACACATATATACATGCATACAGATATCTATACATATACACACTCACACACACTATTCAGTATTACATGTCAAAAGTGAAACAATAATATGTCGCTACTGTAATTTCAAATACTTTCACTTTAATTCTTTCAATTTCATACTGAAACTATTAAAGTGAAACTATACTCTCACATATATACAGGCATATTATAAGACCCAAGTTAAAAACATTCCCAACAATGCAACTTCTCTGGTTGACATTAACATACCCACCCCCAATAGGGGCCTTCATTCCTACATTTTAGAGCTCTATGAGCTCCATTTTTCAGGAGCAAAATCCTTTTTACAGGTTCCAGAAGACTGAAATTTTGGAATATGCGCATAAAGATCAATAGTATGGGATACATGTCTCATGATTAGAACTTTTAGAGGGGTGTAGAGAAGGAAAGAACCCTCATGTGCAATTTTGATGAAATTCGAATCATATGTATTCCAGTTCCTTACAGAAAATATAAGAGAAAAGTATTATCCTTCAATTGCATGTAACACGGGCAATGCCGGGTATCTCTGCTAGTACTTAATATATATTATTATAATATTATTATTACTAACGTTGTCGATATATCAACCCTCGCTTGAGTGCATATATATGGGGGCTATCGCAATTGCACTTCCATGATTGCATTAATATGCCTACGAACAATAATAGTTCATAGGAAAGCGCCAAGTACAATACATATTACAAGCAAATACAATTTAAAGAGGTGTGAAGTTAATATTAAAGCGTTAAATTTTGTTATACGGGGGCCGGGTTCCTGAAATGAGTAAATCTAATAGGAGGTTACCAATAAATGGAAGTAGTCTCATGTTGACTGGCATTAGGTCCAGAATGAAATTAAGTTAAACAAGCTAACACATGGTGTGTAATGTAAATTTAGTTGCAAATAAAGCCATTGCAAAGGTCCATGCACAGTTTAGGGGTAGGGTATTGTTAGGCTAATCACAAGACTATCAGTTAAATATATATGAGCATGTCTAGATATGCAACTATATGCACGAGAATACATACGTAAAACATACAAATCTGTACATACATACATACATACATACATACATACATACATACATACATACATACATACAAAAATACATACATACATATATACATACATACATACATACATACATACAAAAATACACTTTTGCAAATGTTGAAATTCCAATGAAGGAGCCTTGAATCCAGGAGAGAAACCGGCTCTTTCTTTATTGGCAAGACATCTTGAAATAAATAAATGTATAAAACTGAACAATGACGTGCGGGTGCATGTGTGTGTGTGTGTGCGTGTGCGTGCGTGTGTGTGTGTGTGTGTGTGTGCGTGTGTGTTTACAATTCATCATACAAGAAAGTTCTTTTCTAGCGAAGAAAAAAGTTCTGTCGCTGGCATTTGGATAACACCGACAGTAAATGTTTCATTCTTAAGCTGCTTTTGAAAAGCTGTACATAATTTCACTGTTCCGCTTATGTGTGTACGTCCTTCAAATCCGATACAGTGGTGAGGTTTCAGTTCGAGAACTCTGGAATTGTGAGGAGCGTGGATTCACCTCTTAATAACCTTTACTACCAGCTCGGTTCTGATACGGAACGGTAGTACCTGTCATGGTCCTATCTGTGGATTGAACAGATTTCTCAAGGGTAGAGGAGGCTCCCGTTATTTCCGACAAAGCCGTGGAGGAAGGTAATCATTCTAGGAGAAAGATACTCTGACGTAATATCTCGTAGTCAAAATAGTTCCGTATAAAATAGTTGATGTCAGTATGTATATGCATCCGTATGCATGCCTGTATTCATATATGTATGTCTTTTTTCGAGTTTCAATTTATTTGTTATTACCATTTCTTTGTTTGTGTTCCTTCAATTTGGGATTGAACGACAATATATTATATGATATTTGTATTTATACTATTTAGCTTCTTTTTAAAAAAAACTTTTTCTCACAGTTAAAAAAAATCAATGCAGTGAGATCTGGCCCGCAAAGGTTGGGAATTGGAACGAAAATGAAATACAAAAAATTTTAAATACCTATTCGGGAAAGGAATCAACAACCAAGAATCTAATACCAGAAACCCATACCCTAACATTGGTTGCATCTTTGTCCACAGTTTTGGTATTAGCGATCATATTTATTCTCTTCTTAATTTTATGGATATCATTTAGACGAAAGTAAGTAAAGTTTCTGTTTCGTTCTTACCATTCATTATACAAGAATCCCTCGCTTTACGAACGTAGCGCGTTCCTAAAGACCTGACCGTAACGCCAAATTCTGTAATGCAAAATTGATTTTCCTATTGATTTTCATATTATCAAGTTGGATTGCGTTCCCACGGACATTTTTTGGAAAACAAAGAAATACAAGAAAACAATAGAGAATAAGAAACACGATCGCCATTATACATAAAAATAATTTCTAAGCATTCACGGTAGAATTATTGCAATTAAAAACACAAAACCATTTCAAAAGGAACACGTTAGGGGATTAATAAGAATCATGACATTGTAAGAGAATGTTCTTACTACAAAAGATATTGGCTATTGTGTGAGGGGTGGTGGTGGAATGAGCGTTGCAAGGGGGATGAAGGACAATATTTAATATCTTATACTTCATTACCACGACAATCAGCTTGAGGGGTGGAGAACGTATCCAAGGTTGTTTGTTGTTTATGATGCACCATTGCACAGCTCAGTATAGGAACTAAGCTTATTGTAAATTCCTCTTGGAATTTTTATGTCACGTTCTCCATTAGGATTAGTATCTGCAAAAACCTGCAGACATTTCTCTACAAGTGCCAATTCTTTAGCAATAAATTTTGGCGCCAGTTTAAGTGGTGCAGATGGAACTTCC
>NC_068985.1:16123105-16124490 GCF_001194135.2 Octopus bimaculoides
TGAGCGAAAACACCTAAAGCTCCACGAGGCTCCGGCAGGGGACGGTGGCGAACCCTGCTGTACTCTTCCACCACAACTTTCTCTCACTCTTACTTCCTGTTTCTGTTGTGCCTGTAATTCAAAGGGGCCAGCCTTGTCACACTGTGTCACGTTGAATATCTCCGAGAACTACGTTAAGGGTACACGTGTCTGTGGAGTGGTCAGCCACTTGCACGTTAATTTCACGAGCAGGCTGTTCCGTTGATCGGATCAACTGGAACCCTCGACGTCGTAAGCGACGGAGTGCCAACAACAACAACACACACACACATGTATTACGAGTCAAGCATTATGAGTTAACAAAATACTCCTTAATTTACAATACCTCTACTCTACAACAAACAGTTTTACAAATCCATGAAAGCTATTTATAATGTACTATAACCGCTAGAGGTAAGTGTTTTCGTCATGGATACCACACACATATTAACACAGGTGTTGTCAGCCCTTCGCCTAATAATCCCGTTGTGGTCCCCATTCATACTAGTTTAATATTTTAAAACATTTTTCTGAAAGACCTGAGTGCTATTTGAAATCAAAACGTAAATGAACGTATCTAAATCCCTTAAAATATGTTAACCGACGCCTTACAGATTTTGCCGTTCATGTACCACTTAATGATACTCTTTTGGTATTTCCTCCAGACGAAACTCAACTCCAGATAATAACTTCGCCAGTTCTAATGTTCAAAATGTAAATGAGAACAATCATCCGTATGAAGAAATTGATGAAAATGTGGTTAGTTCGTATTCTCTCTCTCTCTCTCTCTCTCTCTCTCTCTCTTACACTCTTTCTTCCCCTCTCTCCTCCTCTATCCTACTTTCTCTCTTTCCGTTTTTGTTTGTTATACATGCTTAAGTTATAGTTTTTTATTTAAGTTTTTTCACAAAATATTGGGCGATCACATTGCACGGCACCTGGGGCAAGTCTATTCTACCATAGCCTTCAGTCAATCAATGACTTGTTGGGGGAAATTAGACTGAAATGAAAAGAGCGTCTCTGTTCTTCTTTAGTTCACTTAACTTTAATCTGTGTTATCACCACTGCATGGCTGTTTAGCTCCTTTTGCAGAGCCTGCGCTGTTGCAGATATTCAGACTAGTTGTGACTGTTAAGCATTTCTTAGAACTGTTAATGGTTTAAGTAAAATTGGTAAAGGAAAAAAAATCGAATTCGAAATGAAGACCTGGATATCTTCAACGTTACATCTCACCTCCTCAGTGAAGCTCATCTTTCTCCCCATTATTATAAAATTTTATGGGGTTATTTCGTTTCTAAATTCTATTTCGCTTTCTCACGTACTTTTAGATGTCATAAAATGAATAAATGGTTGTAAATCTTGACTTT
>NC_068985.1:16124669-16128021 GCF_001194135.2 Octopus bimaculoides
TATATATATATATATATAATCTTATCTGAAGAGAGAATTATTTGAGAAATAGAGTATTTTGGTTCGTACTTTAATGTAGAGTGTGAATGACAGAAGTAAAGTGCAGAGCAATCAGCGGAAAGGGTCACCAGTTCACATTTTCTCACTGGTAGTAGTATTATAACCTCGACTATAATAATTAATTCCAGAGAACTAAGTTTGTTTCTCCATCTCTTCAGGACAACAAAAAGCTTTCAAGGGTGTCATATGACTTCAGCTATAACAACTTAGCTTTCTTCCCTCCATTATTAGTCTCACACCTTTCGTTTTTACTCTTTCAACGAAGCACAGCTTCCGTGGAAGATCATAACGATTAGCAGCTCTATATTGACCCCCACACTCACGGCTACATCTGGATAAAATGGGACAGGGGTAGTATCGTTTCCTGTGCCTCTGATGTAGCATATATATTTTCCCGCTTCCTATGCTTGGGGTAGTGAAATATAAGTTTATATAACAAGCTTACAAGCGGATGCTTCTGCGCAAAATCTTTCATTTCGAATCTCCATCGACTGTGTCCCCGCACCCCTTCACTGAATACAAAATATCAAAAGGTCCCTTAATTGTCCCTGAATACAAAATAATTGTCACAGAATACAAAATATCAAAACGTCCCACCTAGAGCAAAGAGAAAGCTTTCGTACCTTCAACGGACGAAGGTAGGTCAGTTTTATCAGAAACAGATGCAAAGTGCATCTGTTTCTGAAAACAACTCAACGGTTTAGGATTGTGTTTTGTTCATATTTTAAGCTGATATTGGAAGCTATTTTGGCAAAACTACTGCCATTAATGCATCTTTCGTTTTCTGGCGTTTGTGTGAGAATGTCAGTGGTGTTATATTTATTGATTTTTTATTGTTGTTGTTGTTGCTGTTCCAGGTCCGTCCAGCTGGAGAAAATCTATAATCAAATGCATTCCAGTAGAGAACATCATATCTTTTGAAAGATAGAGCGTATAAGACTCTATTATCTGTTTCAGGTGGTAGGGCGTAGTTTGGGGAACATTTAGTTACCAAAATGATCAGACGGAGCTTCGCCTTAAACAATTGGCTTCTGTTTTAGCACATCGGAAAGATAAAATACAATGTAGACCTAGGTGGGATTTGAACTCAAAACGTAAGGGGATATAACGAAATACTATAAGGTGACCGATTCTACCATCCATCCATCCATTCACAATGATTTATATATTTTCTTTTTATTTTATTACAGACAACTACTTCCTTCTGCAATTATAATATATTGGATAAAAGCACTACAACAATAAACACAAGAAACATTAGCGAAGAAACATATGAAGACCTAACAGAAAGATCTTCTCCAGGATATGATAAACTAGTTTTTAACGAACTACACCAAGTAAACAATGAGAACAGAAATAACAGTTATCATGTCGTTGAAAAATGAAATCTACTGGTGATAAACGATACGTTTTATAACTTATTAATTAATCAAAATCTGATGCTAGTAACAATCTGCTACTGTTCGATGGTTTTCAATATATCACGTGATACTTTTATTGGAGTTATCTCACTTCCTTTTTGTTTTTAGATTTTAAAAATGTAAGATTTCTTCCCTGAAGACAGGGGAAATTGATTCCATCGTCAGATGAGACGAGCCCCCGTCTTCAGGGAAGAAATCTTATATTTGAGGTGTTGACAGAAGGGAGATTAAAGATTGAATTACGATGGAATCCGGCGATGAAATCAATTTACAACCATTATATTCGACCACGGAGCTCCCAGAAACAGCTGTTGGATTTGTAACACTTTTCTTAAACCCTTTAATTCTTGATATCATTTCTATTCTGTATAAATCGGGCCTTTTTTTATGTAAATATATATATATATATATATACCTTTTTTGTATTTAATATATTAAATATTCTTTGTATATCGACCTGTCTAACTTGCTTATCCTTACATTTACCCCTCTAGCAGCTCAAGTTTAAACCTCTTGAACACTACTAAGTGTATTCTATACTGAGACTATCTGATTCACATCTATGCACTATGTATGTATGTATGTATGTATGTATGTTCAAAGGTGCGTGGCTTCGAGGTTAGGGGTAGTCGTGTGTTCGATTCCCGGCAGCGCGTTATACATTTGAGTAAGACACTTTATTTCACGTTGCTTCAGTACCCTTAGCTAGCAAACATTAGTTGTACCTGTAATTAAAAGGGCCTGTTTGCTTACATTCTGTGTCACGCTGAACACCCCTGAGAACTACGTTAAAGGTGTACGTGTCTGTGGAATTCTCAGCCACTTGCGTGTTAATTTCACGAGTAGGCTGTTCTCTTAATTGGATCAGCTGGAACCCTCGTTGTCATAACCGACGGAGTACTATGTTTCTTTGTTTGCATTTTTTTTTTTGTATATATGTCTTCTCATTTTAACTTAGAGTAAATTTTGACCGGCCACTGACTTGTTAGCAAGGTTGTGAAAAAAAAAATATTTTAACCGTCACCCTTTAAATCCTAAGAAGGTCTTGGAGATTTTATAGTCCCAGCTATCGTAACCATTTGTAGCATATGAATTAAGGACTTGCATTCTCTCCTCAAGATTCTAATTCCAGTCATACTTTGCTCCCCACGGATTTGTATGTATCCCGTTGCTCCAGTAATAATGGGTATGTATGTATGTATGCATGCATGAAAGCAAAGAATTTCTAACGGGACGTGAAACGATTCAAGCTCGAGACCAAAGTAATTTGATACAGAGTTCAAACCACGGTGGCATGTTTGTTAATTAAAGACTGCAAACAAAGAAATATAACAGCTACAACTATCAACCATATCAAAAACGATCGACTTTAAAATAGCAGAATACATTGCATAATATAGTCACTGCTATCTCTCAAAAGGCAGGCTGGACACGACTGGAACGCTTTTGGTCAGAAGTGTAATCAATCAACAAAATGGTGCCTTCTACTAGAAATTGCGACCAAATTTCTTTCAAATAACATCCATCCTATTGTCTTAATAACGAATGAATTCACAGGACTATGTAGCTCTCGATATACAAAAGAACAGCTTCATCTCGATTAGAATGCTTTTGGTCATAGGTTTGCTTGATCAGGGCCAAACTGGAATTAAACAACAACAACAACTCTACCACCTCCAGTACAAACAACAACAATAACTCTACCACCTCCAGTACAAACAACAACAACAACTCTACCACCTCCAGTACAAACAACAACAACAACTCTACCACCTCCAGTACAAACAACAACAACTCTACCACCTCCAGTACAAACAACAACAACTCTACCACCTCCAGTACAAACAACAACAATAACTCTACCACCTCCA
>NC_068985.1:16128530-16129399 GCF_001194135.2 Octopus bimaculoides
ACAACAACAACAACAACTCTATCACCTCCGGTACAAACAACAACTCTACCACCTCCAGTACAAACAACAACAACAACTCTATCACCTCCAGTACTAACAACAACAACAACTCTACCACCTCCAGTACAAACAACAACAACAACTCTACCACCTCCAGTACAAACAACAACGTTTTCTCGGTCGTATTTCTGCTACACAATATTCTTGACTTTTAAAGATAATTCTATTTGCTCATTAATCTTAAAGTTCTATACAGACGGAACCTAAGACCAAATTCCTTTATCCCTAAACAACAGAGTGATGGCTCGGGGTCTTCCTTTACTACATATAACCTCTGAATTTATTTCGAAAAAAATTATAATGGATACGTCTTTTTGCTTTTGTAAGTTGGTAATTTCATTACCGTAGTTTTGAGGATTATCTTCACCAAAGAGTCAAAGAATCTCGTAAAAATCGAAATTATCATATTTTGATTAATGCTAATATCAGAAATGTCTGTTGTTCAATTGTTTACCTTTTCATTGTATTTCAATTAGCGAAATTAATTCTCACAAGAACAACTGCAGTGTTAACAATATTCTTATAGCACAGAACAAACCTGCGAATGTTCAAAACGAGCATCGAATGTATAGACCTCACCAATATGTTTGGTACCGCTTTTAAACGAAATAACAGTGGGCAAGTATAAAACTAAAGGATATTGTCTGAGACATTTTCCTTAATACTTTGGTACGAAACCCTTTTATTTTGTACTTTTATGATTAGAGATCATACTATGACTTATATGAATGGACTCTTTTGATAAATGAGGGTTCCGCAACTCCTTGCTACACAAATGATTTGATAATACCGACCATTTGGGTGTTCTG
>NC_068985.1:16129499-16130147 GCF_001194135.2 Octopus bimaculoides
CATAAGATCGTCGGATGAGCTTCATCTGTTATGGAATGGTAGACTTAATCTCGCTAGTCGGTCTCTCGCCACCAAATGATCCTTGATTGCTTTTAGCGAGGGATACCCTTTTGCAAAACATTATGTTCCCTAAAAAGGTATCTCAACAGAGTTGTCTTGTACTACATACAGTTGACTACTGAAGTTAAACTGCAGCAACTGGATTTACAGAATATGAATTTAAATAAACTATTTCTGAGAAAGATCTTTTTGTTGTAACCTCCCTTCATTGAATAGCCTCCCCTTGGAAATATTACTTTGATGCGTATTAAGTTGTTCAAAGTTATTTCCCATCTATAGGATTTATTTATCATTATCCTTTTAATCCAGATATTTATTGTTCTTTTCACAGATCTGATACGTATTGATCTGTTCCATGACGTTTTTTCTTTTCTTTTTGTTAAATAAAATGAATAGCAATTATGAATTGTAACACATTGATTTCTAATATAGGCATACGGCCAAAGATTTTGGGGAATGGTATAGTCGATTATATCGATCCAGAACTGTATATATTTTATTGACTTCTGAAAGATGAAGGGCAAAGCCGACTTCGAGGGTAGTACTTGAACTTAGAATGCGAATTTAAGCAACTAAATATAGCTATAC
>NC_068985.1:16130511-16132347 GCF_001194135.2 Octopus bimaculoides
GTAGGATGCAATTAAAGGGAAAATTCGATGCTTTCTTCCAGCAGAACAACGTGTTCGGGCTACATCAGCATTAAGAAAGAAAAAATATTGCAAACAGTTACAAGTTGGTAAGACACACTTGAAAATAATTTATATTCAGCCAATAAGAACTGTAAAATAAAATCAGGAAATGAAAATTTCTTATTCTAAAAATACTAGACACAAAATCTGATGAAACTACAAAATGGTAACAAAATACAAAGAAAAATATATTCGTGATACACAATACTGAATTCTATCAAGGGTACATGGTCACTCATTTCAATGATGGAAAGTGGATCGATTCCAGTTCTTGACTGATACTTCTAATTTTATCCGTCTCGGAAGAACGAAAATCAAAGCTCACCTTTGCGAGATTTGAACCCAGAAAGAAAAGTAAATACCAGAAAGTGTTTTGTATGCCGCACTACAGATTCTACAATCAACCAAACTCATTAATATTCCATATAAATACTTCTAAAATAATAGATAAATACATCTAAAAATAATTCTAATGATTGACCATTTTTAACAAACCAGTTGGAGACTAATTTGGTCGCGGCATTGTTTTTCATCTTAAACACGGAGCTAGATGTGTAATCGGGGAATACCATAGTGAAGGTTCTGTTTATGCATCTCGAAACCAGATATTTTGTATTCGATGAGCTTCTGCACTGCACAGTTTTGTGTCTACAGCATTGCTGTCACAACATATTGGTCATGCAACACCAAAGTATCGTGCAGTGGGATTGAACACAAAATCATATAGTTATGAAACAAACCTCTTAACCACACAACTTCTTTTCACCCAGCATTTCTGCACGCGCTACACTGTTGTTGTATAGCTTAAGTCAATTCTGGTCGAGCAGATTTCAGATCAAAATACATTCTGTCTATAACCACAAACGCATTTACTACAACCATATCTCACAGAAAGGTGTGGATAGAAGATTTGACTGCTATTTCTACGGGGCCGAGCGACTGCGTTGAGGTGTCTCGTTTGCTCAGCTTAGCTGCAATGTTATGCTGGCGGCTAGAGCAGAAACCACAGATGCTTGTAGAAATAGAGATACAAACAGTTAATGTTGGAAGCTTTACTGAAATAAATAGAATACGAATGTAAATTTATCCTTTTCGTTGTAGTTGTTTTTGTTATGGCAGGTTGTAAAGGAACTTTTCGGAAGTATTTTTAGCGTTGTTTCCCTTTATATGGAATTATAAAGGGACGGGGAAGGCTGGGTGTTTGTATAAATACGAGTCTGTTATTATTTCAAGCTAATTGCAACCAAGAAATAGAAGATTCGGTGAGTTGTAATTAGTTCAGGTACTGTGTCTTGTTAATTACATTTAATTGAGACGTTTGCATTCATGATAGATAGTTGATTTGATTCGTATCCTTTTATTCATTTACTTGTTTCAGTCATTTTACTGCGGCCATGCTGGAGCACCGCCTAAAAGGGTTTTTAGTCGAAGAAATTGACCCCAGGACTTAGTCTTTGTAAACCTAGTACTCCTTTTATCGAACTTTTTGTGCCAAACCTCTAAGTTACGGGGACATAAACACACTAGCATTGGTCGTCAAGCGATGGTGGGGATACAAACACAGATACGAAGAGACACTCACAACTCTACTATTTCCTTATATTTGACTCTCTCATATCGCCTCTGATATGCTTTGTAGCCCTGATATAGCTGTAAAGACTACCTTTCTCTTTATAAATGTTCTAGAAATTTCACACTGCCTTGGCTTTGTTGTTTCATTTTATTTAACACACGCACACACAAATACACACACACACACACACACACACACACACA
>NC_068985.1:16133026-16137098 GCF_001194135.2 Octopus bimaculoides
ATATATATATATATATATATATATATATATATACGACAGGCTTCTTTCAGCTTCCATCTAACAAATCCACTCACAAGGCTTTGATCGACCCGAAGTTACAGTAAAAGACAGTCGCCCCAAGGTGCTTCGCAGTGGGACTGAACCAGGTCATGGACCTTGAATAAAAGTGCAGTAGTATGAAAGAGAGGTTAACAGCAGTGTGTGTAATAGACTTACAGAACGACATGACCTTTCATATGACTTACTTCTCCAAAAGTAACACACGAAACAACAAAAACCTGTCCACAATGATGTTGTCAGTACAACTTGCGTTAACATACCATTTACATGAAATGTTTCCTGAAAAAGGAAGAATGTCGTATGCTTAGAAATCAATTTTTACTTTCCCTTACCTCGAAATACATCCAGTGTGTCAAATGTTGTCATCTCTAAAAGAATCTAAGCCCTTTCATGACAATATTTCTAATGGAAAAAATTATTTCACTTAATTATGAAAAAGATAAAAAATTTAGAAGGATTAGTAAAATAATTAACTGACTCTGTTGGTGTTTAGAACATGACTTTACAAAAGGTTCTTATATAAAAAGGGACAGTTTGGGGTTACAGAATCATGAGCTGTCTCAGACAGACTTGTAGCAAAAGGGTTAAAATATTTCTGTTGACCTATCACACACACACACACACACACACACACACACACACACACACACACACAAAGTGTCACGCAGTAGGACTGAACCCGGACCCACGTGGGTGAGAAGCAGTTTTCCTACCACACAGACACGCTTGCGCCTATACACACACATAACTGGAAATTTCTGGGTTGTTTTTTTTTTATCCAAACGCTTAATTAATATGGCAGAAATGAAGCTAACAATAAACATATCACCACCATAATATATTTCACTGAAATAATTGTTGTAAAATCATGTTCTTGTAATCATTTGTTTTCCAACTATAAATCTTATAAGTATATATTATATAAACTTGTCAGAAGTACTTATCAGCGAATATTATATTCTAATGTATATTGAAATATAAATAAATATTTTCTTTTTATCAATCTTTGGTTCATTTTTATCAAACTCTTTCTTTGTCTCCAGAAAGTATTTATTTCTCACAAAGAGTATAATCGTTTTAGAATTTAAGAAACAACACATGAACCAAATAGGAAACTTCAATGTTGTTTTCTGACCTTTTAGAAGGAGCAGGTCAGATTCCTCTCAAATCACATCCCATCTTCGTCATCATAATTATGATCATCATCAGTTTAATAAATTTTTTGCAACATTAGATTTCATATAAAGGTTCTGTAGATCTGAACCTGATTACATTTCATTTACAGTTTTTAGGGATTTTGATTTCATTAACAAAGATGATTCATTTTCATTTTTCTACCGCTACTATTCCCCAATGATTTGCAACTGCTCTCTGAGATCATAGGAGATCATAAGATGCTAATACGTCTAATTGTGTTCCCAATACCAGCTTAGAGTAAGTTTCTAAACTTAGTTTATTTAACAGATATTTCGTATGAAAAGGTGTAAAGAGTTCTTGCTCATGATGTCTCATTTCAAATGAAGTTTCAAATTATGACTGTATTTATTTAATCACACTAGTCATCTTCAAGGTTTCAGCTTCAAAGTTTTTGAATCCTTTATCAGAGAGGGCAATTGCGAGTTTTAGTGATGTTGCATGGAAGTTCTTGCAAAAGTGAGCTTTCAACAGGATTCTTTTCATGACACCTGTTAATTTACCAATCAACTGTTTTGTATAGGCGTTGTCTGGACAAATATGAAACACTTTAATGCACATTTCAGTGGTTCTGCAATAAACAGAAGTAATTCATCTTCAACATAACAACAGACACCTTGAACAGGAAGTCAGAGTTATATGCTAAATGCCACCATTAAAAGAAATACATCCTAGATAAGTTTGACATTTAGTCAGGCAATGAAGCCTGACCAAATGCAAGCAACCTCAAGACCAAAGCTTGCTGATTACTCTTCAGTAAGCATGTTAAGGTTAAAGTCAACAAAACTGTAAGAAACCATTAATAATAAGAAATATGTTCATTCCACTATCCAGCCCCCTGCGATCAATACTAATATATTGAATACTTACTGTAAGGAAATTAATTCTTTTTTACTTTCTAATACAATTATCATGTACATTATCGCAAATGCAATCACACACACACACTCACATGCATATACACACATACACAGATACTGGCGCAGTAATGCACCAGCTCCGACATTCAATCCTCAGAAAAGGGAATTTTGGAAAAAAAGCTAAACTTGCTATCTTCAGTTCGGTTTTTTGTGTCTATCCTCACTTATGTTATGAATGTTAGACAATGGCCGAAAAAATACGATCGCGAACACAAGCAGACGACATGGAACTCTACCAAAGGATCTCTGGAGTAACGTTATTCGATACGGTGCATAACTCGGAGATCAGGGAGTTCCTCAAGGTCGAATCACTACTTTACATTGAGAAGTCATAGCTCTGGTACTACGGACATGTGATTAAAATGTCAAGAAATGAATCGTAAGATGGACTTTTCAACCGATTCAACCGGCAGGAGGCAAGTGTAGACCAAGAATGAAATAGTTGGATAATGTTCATAGCCTCAGTTGGACACGTTTGAGAATCTAGCAGGAAAGTTTAATTATGGTTGTTTCTGACAGGACCCTATGGAAGAGATGCTCGAAGGAAGGAATGGATGGACGGACGGATGTTTCTATGTAGTTTTCATACTTTTATTGACCCGCATCGTTTATAATAGCATGTGAATATATATTTGATTTAATGAAACAACATCGCATTTTATCAACAGCACTCTCTGGATGTTAAGTGAGTGATTGTTTATCATCTGGTTCCGTATATAGTCATTTGCTCATTTCCTATGAACTGTAAATAGAAAGGAATGTCAGGAAGTAAAACAAGGAAACTCGTGAGAAAATGATCGGAAGGGAGTGGGTAGCAAGAAAAACAAGAGAGAGGGGGAGAGCGAGACAGATAGATAGAGAGAAACAGCAAGAGAGAGAGAGAGAGAGAGAGTATCCGGTGCGAAATTTTGTTGTATTACGATTTCTCTCCTTAATTATTTCTCTCCTCATTGTTTAGTTTATTTCTATTTGCGGAGGTTGCTCAACCACAAAAGAGGCTTATAACACTTACATTTAATATCTTTCCTAACTTTTCATTTTATCTCTATTTTCTCTCGTTCAACCAAACAACAACCATCAAGTTGAAACTATTTCTTAATTTGCTTTTTTCTTTCTACTTATTGAACTGAAAATGGGAAAAGGTAAGTATAATTTTCCGTTTTATTTTACGGCTTTTTTCCTGTTTGATTCCGTAAAATTTCTGATCGATCTTTAATTCGTTAACATTGTCAAGCACTTTCCCATCCCATTCTTTCCTTTAAAGAGCTTTTCCTCTACTTCTTCTTCTTCTTCTTCTTCTTCTTCTTTTTCTTCTTTTTCTTCTTCTTCTTCTTCTTCTTCTTCTTCTGCTGCTGCTGCTGCTGCTGCTACTGCTGCTGCTACTGCTGCTGCTTCTGCTGCTGTTGATGTTGTTGTTGACGTTGATGAAGATAAAGATGTTGCTGTTCTTACATCAACGCTCTGATTGACCAAAGGTGCTCCGACCAAAGGTCCTCCGACCAAAGGTGCTCCAGCCTTTGTTTTTGTCTTGACAATGTTACTCGGTCACTAATGTCGTGGTGGTTGCCTGTTCGTGTGTGTTGTATTGTTGAAGATCATCGTCGTGTGCTCTAGTTGGCTGCGTGTAATGTAAATGAAGTAATTCACGAACGTTTAATATATTTATTGAGGGACATGATTTAATTTGTGGCTTTCTATAACAAAAGAAAGTTACAGAGGCAATGATCGCTGGCTGGGAGGAGAGATCTGCACTGTGTCTTGGTGAAGGCTCAGTGTTGTACATCGTATATGTCTGAAGTCATCACTTGCTCCTGGTGGTCCTAAGCAGTCTGCTTTCTATGAATGTCCAAGATGGTCTACCTGAGCTAAGCACCAAACAGTTTTTATAGAGTAACAAG
>NC_068985.1:16138653-16147059 GCF_001194135.2 Octopus bimaculoides
ATTATATATTGTATATTCCATATTCTATATTCCACATTAATTTTACAAGAATATAAATAAAACATAAAAAACAGACAGAGTTGGAACTCTTTTAAATAATATATATATTCCTCTATACACAATCATACAAAACCCCTTTTTTTGTATTTATTTTCACTCACATATATACTCTATGTATACTCTTTTACTTGTTTCAGTCATTTGACTGCGGCCATGCTGGAGCACCACCTTTAGTCGAGCAAATCGACCCCTGGACTTATTCTTTGTAAGCCTAGTACTTATTCTATCGGTCTCTTTTGCCGAACCGCTACGTTACGGGGACGTAAATACACCAGCATCGGTTGTCAAGCGATGTTGGGGGGACAAAAACATATATATGTACATATACATATATACGACGGGCTTCTTTCAGTTTCCGTGCTCTCTCAAAGGTATCGACCCCCTCCTTAACCTGCTTACTCTCTCTGTGGCGATGACAGGCATTGCTCTCCCAGTCAGTCTCTTGCATATCGCAGACCTTTAATGAGGACACAGTCCTTAAATTGCAGCCTTGGTTTCTGCCGGGGTCTCTTCCATTCACAAGTTCCCCATATAGCATCTACTTAGGGATCCTGCTATCCTTCATTCTAATAAGTCCAACGTGCACCATCATCTCAATACTCAAGATATCAGCTGTCCTCAGGACCTGTGTGTCTGGAGTTTTTTAAGGTCCAGCCAACATTGAGAATGTGTCTGAGACATCTCTGATGAAAGCATTCAAGGACCCTTACATGATGTTTGTAAAGGGTCCATGTCTCACATGAGTAAAGGCGCGATGTCAGTACACATGCACGGTACACAGCAATTTTTGTTTGCTTTGTGATGCCATACTGGGACCAGGCATGAGACTGAAGAGCCCGGAAGGAATCAATTGCTCTCTGCAGCCTTTAAGAAATTTCATCAGCCAGGGAGCAGGAACGGTTCAATGTGCTGTCCATGTAGACAAACTTGTCTACCACTTTCAGTATTGTTCTTCCAACCAAGATAACTGTTTCCACATATGAATTTTCTGGTTCAGGTTTGTCTAGCTTAATGCTGAGTCTAAATGCTTTGCAAGAAGCAGAAATATGATTCATATGTATTTGCATGTCATCCACTGTTTGAGTGACTAAGTCACAGTCATCTGCATAAAGGAGGTCGCGAATAAGAGACTGGAAAACTTTTGAATTGGCAGCAAATCGGCGCAGATAAAAGAGGCGGCCAGAAAATAGATACCTGACATATATTCCTAGAGAGCTAACCTTAGCAAAAACACGAGTAAAAGCAGCAGCAATGTACAAAGAAAAGGGAGTTGGGACAAGAATTTTACCCTGCTTGTCACCACTCTCTACAAGAATGGGTCCCGCCATGCCACCACCAACATTGACTCGAGCCACCATCCCATCATGAAATGATTTAATTATAGATACAAAGTGATCCGGACATCTACGTTTGCCAAGTATTTTCCATAGCAAGGCCTTATTCACAGTATCAAAGGCGTTGGTTAAATCAATGAATACCTGAACAAGATCCAAATTCTGCTCATAGCACTTCTCCTGCATCTGTCTTGCTGTGAAGATCAGATCCATTGTCCCTCTACCAGATCGGAAGCCACATTGGGATTCAGATAGGACATCACTTACGAGACACCCATTCAGGCGGGTAAGAATATTTGCCAAAACCTTGCCAACAGCTGATAGTAAAGCAATAGCTCTGTAGTTACCACACATTTTTCTGGCTCCTTTTCCTATATAGAAAGGAAGAATAATTGCATCCTTCCTGTCCTTAGGCATTACACCATCCCTCTAGACTACACTAAGTTCATGAAGGGACTGTATGATGTAATCACCACCAAATCGAAAGACCTCAGCACAAATTCCATCACATCCAGGTGCCCTACCAACATTCAATTTACTTATTGATGTCATTACCTCAACTTTTGAGGGCGTAGGATTTAAGGAGCCAATAATAGGTCTTTGTTGCATAGTATCACTCATTGTTTCATCCACAACTGACTCATGGTTTAGGAGTTCACAGAAGTGTTCAATCCAGCGACCTGTGATTTCTGCTGATTTAGTAACTAGAGCAGAAGACTCCTTGGAAAGCAAAGGAGCTGATGCGGAGGTCTTAGGCCCATAAACTTGCTTCATAAGATGGTAAAGATTCTTGCTGTCATTTGCCTCGGCAACAGCCTGAACATCACGAGCAAGATGCTCCCTCCAAGTGTTCTGCATCTTCCTGAGAGATCGCTGCAGTAGTGATTTTACACTACTGTGTGTATGTATGTGCGTGTGTATGTATGTGCGTGTGCATGTATGTGCGTGCGTATTGTATATCAAACCCAAGCTGTTATATTTAATTTGTTGATCCGCATAACTGCCTCCATCTTATGCTCGTAATGCACCAAAGTGCTATAATGGAGTCTGTTACACTTTGTTCATGTGACCGGAACAACAGTCTAAAGAAAACGGTCCCACTGCTTCTTGCAGTCGAACACCTTGTTCAGTCCTTCATCATTTCATCCGTTTAATATTTTTATCCTCCATTTCTTTATTCCTTTTTCCCTATACCTTTTGCTCTCACTTTCTCTTTCTCTCTCTCTCTTTCTCTCTCTCTCTCTTTCTCTCCCTCTCTCTTTCTCCCTTCTCACTCAATCTCTTTCATTCTCTATACTTTTTGAACAGGATCTCCAAAATGTCCTTCCCCAAGGTAATGGAAGTAACCCTTCGATTCTTGGTCATGCCGTCTACCTCATAATAATAGAATTATATTTCTTTCTATAAAATGAGTTTTTTCCTAAAGCTTTAGGTTCAACACCACTAAAATCAACCCTATGGCTGCGATATGTTGATGACACCTTTGTACTCTGGCCCCACCAGGAAGATGTCCAAGTACTGTTAGACCATGTGAACTCACAATGGAAAAGGAAAAATTCAATCAGCTAGCATTCCTGGACGTATTAATAACACGCACCAAGTATGGATTCAAGACAACCGTATACCGCAAGCTGACCTTCACTGGGCGATACCTTAACTTCAATTCCCACCATCCATACAGTGTAAAGAGAGGGATTGCTCAGTGCCTAAAACATCGAGCAAAGAACGTAGGCAGCGATCGTGATCCCCACCACGAAGAAATGATCAAGCTCAGTAACAATCTATTAAGCAACAATTACCCCCAAAACATACTATCTACTCTAATTATGAAAAGAGAGGATGAAACCAATGAACTGTCTATAGTCTGTCTACCCTATGTGAAAGGCCTCTCCGAAAAGATACAAAAGATATGCGGCCCATATGACATCAGGACAGTATTCAAGAGTAATACAACACTTCGCAAATATCTCTTTCGAGTAAAACCACCAATAGAAGAGAATATGACCAAAAACTGCGTGTACTCCATCCCATGCAGCTGTGGTAATTTATACAAAAGCGAAACATGCCACCTCCTCAAAATAAGGGTAGACGAACATCGCAAACCTGTGACACGAGGAGATATTGATAAATTGGGTATAGCTGATCATGTATGGAAAAATGGAGACCACTTCCCCCCTGTGGGATAAAGTTAAAATAATAGACAGAGAACACCACTGGAAAATACGAAAACTAAAAGAAGCAGCACAGACACAACCTCCTAAGCTGACCGAGTGCAGATATAAATAGCATATGGGAACCGGTATTAAGGAAGGATAGGAAAATATTAGATTTATAAGCCCTAAAATTTCACTCCATAATTGCCCACGTGCTTATGGCGTAGTGGTTAAGAGCGCGGGCTACTAACCCCAATAATAATAATAATAATAATAATAATAATAATAATAATAATAATATCGAAAAATACCTTAGGAATGAGAACCCATGTTCAAATTTCCCCAAAACACCTGATGAGGCTGGAGGGTATATCAGCCGAAACGTTGTGTTAACAACAAACAAGATGAGGACAAATATCCATCAAATGTAAATAATGTAAATGATGTAAATAAAGTCCATAAGTTATTGTTATTTGCCACAGCAGATGAAAGGTTTTCTGATGGTATTACTGCTTGTACATTTGAATAATTATTAGGGTTTGATTGGTCCCCTTCGATGGCGAGCGGGAGAGCAGATATGAGTAAATCAGCAAGGTTTTAATAGAAGGAATAACATGAGACTAGCCATGACAGCCAGTCAGCAATCCAAGTGTGTAACAAAGAGGTTACGGAGGAGCGATAGAAAGACAGGTGGAGGAAACAGCACGTCTATTAACCAGAGGTAGCGTGGACTAGTTTGCGGCACCATACTGGTCGGTTTGTGTTTTATTGTATGTTTTTAGTACTGTGTAGTACAAAGTATTACTCTTCCACGTAAGAGCCAACAGAAAGCTACAATTTTATTTTTTCAGATTTTATCAATTGTAATCCAGCAAAGTGTCTTCCTTTCCAAATTGATCCATGCGAGTGCACGAAATATTATAGCTGTAGTAATCGGATGAATTGTAGCGAAGGTACAACTGCGCAAAATGAAACCTGTGGCCATTATGATAAACAATGCCAGAATAATCCTTGGTTACGATGCGGCATCAATATTCCATGTAAGTAATGCAATCTATAACATTACATTGAATTACGCAACTACTTATTAATCCAATACTCAATCGTAAGTACCGCATGCGCACACACATACACACACATATACACATAATTCTCTCTCTCTTTCTCTCTCTCTCTCTCTCTCCATATATAAATATATGCATGTAGGGTCGAAGATAACTATGTATGCTTGTACGTATGTATATATGTATATAGCATGTACGTATATATAAGTGTGAATGTGTGTGTGTGTTTGTGAGTTTTATATATATATATAATAATAATAATAATTGATGTATCAATACCAGCAGATGACAACGTTTCCCTAAAAGAAATGGAAAAACTTTCAAAATACAAATACCTGGAAATAGAGGTAACTCGAATGTGGAATCTAAAAACAGAAACAATTCCTATCATAGTATATATATAAAGATTATGAAGGGTAATGGAGTCAACCAGGCCCTAAAGATACAGGTGCTGAACTCTTAAATATATTAATTTGTCACTGTTGGAGAACTGAGAACATAAATTGCCGGAAATAAATGCCGCTAAGCATTTTATTCGATGCGCTCACGGTTCTGTCAGCCCTCTGCCTTAATAGGCAAAAAGACAGTAAATTGTAGGGGATGGAGGGCAACTAGATTACATCGACCACAGTCACTATTTTGTCGACCCCGGCAGAATTTGAACTTGGAACGTAGAAGAAATGTCGGTAATCATTTTCTCCGACGCACTAACAAGTCTGCTTGCTAGCCATATGATAATAATCCTATCAAGACTGAATTGATGCCATTTTAGTCTCCTTCATAAATCGGGGCCAAAGTATCTGTGTGGTAATTTTCGCGGGATTTCGCTTTTGTTTGTGCTTGGAAAGGTACTTACCCGCATTTTGTTAGAACGTTAAAATATCTTCGTAGTTCCAAATATAGTGCCTGAGTCTCAGTGTGGTTTTCGTTCCTCCAAGGGCACAGCTGGTTGTATCTTTACTATCAGACAAGTACATTGAACAGAATCTTGCCCTATACCATTGCTTTGTTGATTTGAGCAAAGCATTCGATACTGTGGCTAATTCTAAGGAAAATAGGTTGCCCAGAGAAATGTATAAACATGATCAGGGCTTTGCATCAAGATATGAAAGCTAGAGTTAATTTTAGATGTAAGCTCTCTGGATCTTTTGCCGTGGAAAATAGAGTAAAGCAAGGAGACCTTGATGCACGCACCCTCTTTTCTGTTGTGTTGTCACACGCTTTTCAAAACTCTGAGGAGGGTATTTACATAGAATATCAAACAGCAGGGTATGTTTTTAATCTGACCAGCCTGAAATTCAAAGCGAAAGTTTTTACTTCATTAGGGAACTTCTTATACGCTGACGATTGCGATCTTGTTAGTCTGCAATCTCTTGTATCTGCATTTGACTCAGCTTGTAATCATTAATTGATCTTTACAGCCGTATGAGCCCTTGCAGCATCCCTTCTGCTCTCCTGGAAACAGGTTGTTTTCTTCCAGGTGCTTACTCAATCTCTGTGATATTATTGCAGTAAAGGTTTTGTAGATTGTAGGGAGACAGGTTATAGGTCGGTAGTTTTGTGGTTTTTCAGTTTCCGTGGATTTGGGAATTAGGATGGTTTTCCCTTTCGTAAGCCATTCAGGCATTGTCTCTGATTCTGCTAGTATGTCGTTAAAGTTTTCAGCCAGCTTTTTGTGTATTCCTGTCAGATATTTTAACCAGAAGTTGGGGATCTTGTCGTGCCCAGGTGCCTTCCAGTTGCTTAGTCTTCGCAGTGCCTGAATGACCTCTTCAATTGTTATAGGGGTCCAGAGTTGCTCAGGTGCTAAGTTCGTTGTTTTAATAGTCCTTTTCTGGCGTTGTTCCTTCACCGACCATATTTCTTTCCAAAATTCTTCCACTTCTTCTGCTGTTGGTGCTGCAGTAATGTCTATTTTATTTTTGTCAAGTTCTTGGTAGAATTTTTGGGGGCTGGAGTTGAACTGTTTGTTTTGTTCAAAGAAACGTTGGCGTTTCTCATATCGGCGGATCCTTTGTGCTTTCGCAAGGATATCTTGCTTTAGCTTTTCTTTTACCTCAGGTAAATCTTTTCTGTAATGTTGTATTTGCACAGTATTTTTGTTTTCTTCTTGTTACTTAGTAGTATTGATTGCCAACTAATTTCGTTAAGAATCGACAAATCGTTTCTCTTTAAAATTTTTTTGGTGGGAGGGATATTATTTATCCACAGGGTTTGTTTGGGTGGTGGAACTCCTGTTTGGATGGGTTTGAGGGAGTATCCTGCTTCTTTTGTGGCTGCAGTGGCTGCTGCATATATTATGTCATTTAGCTCAGTGATATTACCATTTGTTTCTGTGGCTATTAGTTCCGTGACGGCCAGGTTTATGTTATTTATTATTGATGTTGTTTTATTGTCTACTTTGATTTTTGGGAGGTATAATCGGTGGTCCATTCTGAGATCTGTGGTTTTCAGTTCTTTGATTATTCTCTTTTTTATAGTATCATAATCATTTTCTAAACAGTAGCTTTTGACCGGTAAGAAGAATGTTATTTCCCTGACATATTTCATCCGGTTTAATCGTAATTTATACGCATATATTGTTTATATAATAAATTACGCTGTGCGTATCTGTGTGTGTATATTTTTCCCATAACCTCACTCATAACCCTAACCCTAACCCTAACCCTAACCCTAACCCTAACCCTAAGCCCAACCCTAACCCTAACTCTAAAACCCGAACCCTAACCCTAAACTAGAGTTTGATTTGAAGAAGATTCGGTTGCTATTTCTAGGAAATGGAACACTTGGTGGAGGTGCATTAATAATTTTGGTAGCTCCAATAACAAGTGCAGGCAATATTCAAGTATTTTGATGGCTCTTTCCCCTTTGTTTACGAACAGTCTAGTTAATCGGAGATGCCAGAACTAACGGGGGTTAATACCATATACACCGTTACAGCACTTACTGTTTTCAACTGAATAGACGTCAGTGATTAGTTGAAATTATCGAAATAAGACAATTTTTAACGTGAAATAACTTCGAATACAAAATTTATTATCTGTTCTATACCACAAAATATACAAGTATACGAAGTTTGAAAGTGTTTCGGTACCAAAAACACTACATAAAAAAATGTTGCTCGTCAGATCACAAGGGTCCTTTTCCTGATGTATTTTTCCTTTTAATTGTTCTATTTCTATTTCTGATATTTTTTATTTTTTTATTTTTTTGCTTTAAGAATATATCTTCGTATGTTAGCTAGTTTATTAGGGTTCATTGCTGTATCCAAGTCTTTATTTAGGTTATTTTTCTTCCATATTTTATATGTATATGTTAAGTTTTCGGGCATAACTACAGGGTTTTAACCACCAGACTTTGGGAGGTCATAACTTTCAGAAAAATGAATATTTTTTAATGAAATTTTCTATGCATATAGTATTTACTATGTAGAATCCGAATATACAAAAATTTCCGGTGAAAGTATTTTGGAATCGGGATGGGGGACAATTTTCGGAAATTCCAACAGAGTCCACTTAAATTCTTCTTAACTTCCAGGAAAATTAATATTTTTTCGTGAAATTTTCTACAAATATACTTTGATGTATGTACATTTCAAGCATGTAGGAATTTTGAAGGAAACAACTGCAGGTTATTTTTGAGAAGCGTTCCCCACTCGGTGGTGTTTCGGAGCAAGTCGTCCATATTTGTTTCATTTTTCTCTATTATGTGCGTATGTGCATCCGTAGATTTCTAGACAGTGAAGAGAAGCCGTCATAAGAAAACTTTCGTTAAAAATAACATGCATTCTCAATA
>NC_068985.1:16147981-16149130 GCF_001194135.2 Octopus bimaculoides
TGGGTTAGCAATTAGGTGTTGTGCCAGGATATCTCGGCAGAAATTGGCCCAATTCACCACAGTGGACCAACTCGCAATTTGTAACTCGTGCATAATTCTCCGCAAGGGTACATCAATCGACCACCAATACAAAAAGAGCAGTATTGTTTTCAAAGGCAAATAGAAAAGCGTATTCGACACTGTCGACCAGTACACTTCCAGCTATATCCATCTTGAACTCGCCGAAATTTCGAAAATGAACAATTGTGGCCACAGTCACAGACATGCGCTTCTGCTAAAAGTCCATATCTTTTCAGCCATTCAATGAGGTTTCAGGATCTTTGGAAATTTTACACTGAAATTAAATTTATTCTGTTGCCACCTTGGAAGGTTTCAGGATCTTTGGAAATTTTATACTGAAATTAAATTTATTCTGTTGCCACTCAGGATGAATATTATGCAATGTCCTCCGTTTCGCCTGGTGGATTTGTATGAAATCAGCCGTGACCAGGACCATCGAACTCGGAATCTTGGGGTTAGTAACCTGCGCTCTTAACCACTATGCCATGTGACTAAACAATTAACAAATAACGTTGACATAACAGGATTTATTTTTATATTGGATACATCTTCAATATTTGTTATCTTTTAAAGACTAAAGGGAAATTGTGTAACTAACAGATATAACCGTACTACTATTGCTTTATGGTGAAATTACTGTGAAATATTTGCTCTGAACTGAGATTAATAGAAACATTTCTCTACTTCATTGTCTGCTGCTCTTGCCTATTAATTAAGCTTAAATGCATTTTTGAAGGTGTTTGCAGCACCTTTTTTTATATTTCAGTGAAAATCACAGTTGATAATGGATTGGGTTTTTATATTCTTTGTAAAGTGAAGGTGCGTGGCTCAGTGGTTAGAGCGCCGAACTTACGACCGTGAGGTTGTGAGTTCGATTCCCGGACCGGGCTGCATGTTGTGTTCTTGAGTAAAACACTTTATTTCATATTGCTCAAGTTCACTCAGCTGTAGAAATGAGTTGCGACGTCATTGATGCCAAGATGTATCAGCCTTTGCCTTTCACTTGGATAACATCGGTGGCGTGGAGAGGGGAAGCTGGTATGCATGGGCGACTGCTGGTCTTCCATAAACAACCTTGCCCTGACTTGT
>NC_068985.1:16149140-16151612 GCF_001194135.2 Octopus bimaculoides
TGCTGGTCTTCCATAAACAACCTTGCCCTGACTTGTGTCTCGGAGGGTAACTTTCTAGGTGCAATCCCATGGTCATTCGTGACCGAAGATATTCCTGTCTCCACTGTGAAATCTGTCGTAAATTTTTCTCTAAAAGTATTTCCTTAACTAGACACGTATTCATACAGGAGAGAAACCACTTCATTGTAATATCTGTGGTTAATCATTCTCTCAAAATAGTGTCTTAACTATACACAAACGTATTCATACAGGGGAGAAGCCGTCTCATTGTAAAATTTGTGGTCAGTCATTCTCTCAACATACTAACTTAAGTCGACAAAAACGTTTTCATTCAGGAGAGAAACCATATCACTGATATCTGTGGTAAATCATTCTCTCGAAGTAGTGACTTACATAAACACACACATATTTATACAGGAGAGAAACCTTTTCACTGCAATATCTGTGGTAAATCTTTCTCTCAAAATAGTGTCTTAATTACTCACTAACGTATTCATACAGGAGAAAGACCACTGTGACATCTGTAGTAAATCATTCTCTGAAAGTGCTAAGTTAAGTAGACGTAACCGTATTCATACAGGAGAGAAACCACATCACTGTGATTTCTGTGGTAAATCATTCTCTGGAAGTAATGATTTAAGGAAACACATACGTATGTATACAGGAGAGAAACCATTTCGCTGTGATATCTGTGGTAAATCATTCTCTGGAAGTAGAGACTTAATTAAACACAAGCGTATTCGTATAGGTGAGAAGCCATATTACTGTGATATCTGTAGTAAATCATTCTCTCAAAGGGTTAACCTAACTAAGCACATACGTATCCATACTGGAGAGAAACCATTTCACTGTGATATCTGCAGGAAATCATTCTCTGGAAGTGGTGACTTAATCATAATCGTATTCATACAGGGGAGAAACCATATTTATGTGATATCTGAGGTAAATCATTTGCTCAAAAGTGCAACTTAACTTCGCATATATCTATTCATACAAAAGTGTGACTATCTTTGTCAGAATTGATTACTACTCAAAACAACAACAAACACTTCAAGATCATTTTCATAGGTAAGTCATGAATTAACCTTATGGATTTAACAGTAATCGATGAACCCAGGACAAAATAGATACTCATGGTTTACTTGTTGACTTATTGTTTTCCAGCCAGTTGCCCTTCCTCAGTTTGCTTCTTTTAATAATCTCTTACGGGAGATACATGTAATTTATTCGTAGACATGCTCTTTGTTAAAATTCATTATATTTAAAAAATAACTTGTAAACTATAAATGTATTCATGTCGGAAAGAAGATATAGCAAGGAGAAAACAAGCTGCTATTGCTATATTTTTATATAACCACAGCTATATCTACATTAGTGACATGGTGTATTATTGTAATATTTTTTAAATAAAAGCATACTTATATATATTCCAAAAACCGGCATGGCTGTGTGGTAAGTAGCTTGCTTACTAACCACATGGTTCCTGTTTCAGTCCCACTGCGTGGCACCTTGGGCAGGTGTCTTCTACTATAGCACTGGGCCGACCAAAGCCTTGTAAGTGGATTTGGTAGACAGAACCTGAAAGAAGCCTGTCATATATATATATATATATACATATATGTATAATTTAGATTCAGATAAATTTGGTACTCAAGTTGAGGCACCAGAATTTAGTACGGTATTATCCATACAATTTCAAAATAAGGTGATTAAAATCAAAATAAGCAACAAGGATATCCAGAGGTAATGCAGTACGATCGTTTAGAGTAACTCCATTTAATTGAACAATGCAATCATTACATCAATTTAAATGCAGAGCAATCCTCAGCTGTATAAGAACATAGAATTAAATTAAATTAAAACAGATGGACACATTAGTATAATATTATCTAAAACTTCTAAGAAGGTAAGGAGACAGACAAAGAACATACTGTCTTCACTTCAGCTTAGAAGCTGAAGTGAAGGCAGCATGTTCTTTGTCTATCTCCTTTTAGGTAAAATCATACTAATCTGTCCATCTGTTTTAATTTAATTTAATTCTATGTCTTTAGGCAGCTGAGGATTGCTCTGCATTTAAACTGATGTAATGATTGCATTGTTTAATTAAATGGAGTTGCTTGAAACGATCGTACTTCATTACTTCTGGATATCCTTGTTGCTTATTTTGATATATATATATATATGTATGTATGTATGTGTGTATGTGTGCGTATGTTTATGTTTGTCTGTCTATGTTTGTCTCCCCACCATCACTTGACAACCGATGTTGGTGTGTTTGCATCCCCGTAACTTAGAGGTTCGGCAAAAGAGTTCGATAGGATAAGCACTAGGCTTACAAAGAATAAGCCCTGGGGTCTATTTGTTCGACTAAATGTGGTGCTCCAGCATGGCCGCAGTCAACTGACTGAAACAATGAAAGAATACTATTTAGCTCTTATTTTAATTTTTTTTTTTTTTTCTCACAGTTAAAAA
>NC_068985.1:16152930-16154446 GCF_001194135.2 Octopus bimaculoides
TGTAAATTTATCCTCCCTGTCACTTACGTTCTTAAGCTGTTTGAAAATTCTCATATGATATGCCTTGAATTTAGTTTTTTTCACCTTGATCCATTGGTTGTATTTTGGGGGATATATTCTACTTTCACATTATCAAAAATGCCGTCTAAGTTTGCTAGATGGCTCGGTGCATTGTCTAAAATAAGCAAAGCTTTGTTGGAAATTTTGTGTCTGACGCTGAACCTTTCTACGGCAGGGCAAAAAGCGTTCGTAAACCACTCTTTGAAAAGGGTCTTAGTCATCCATGCCTTCTTATTTGAACGTCAAATCAGAGGTAGATTAATCTTTAACTGACTCATTGAAAGCCATATCTCGGAGGGATTGGAATTCAAAGCGTAGAGAAACGTAACTAAATTGTGTTGGTCACTTTATTCATTCAGTCTACGAATCCATCTCTTATTGGTAATTCTTGTTTGAAGTTGACTACTTCAGCAGTGTGCGGCCGGTTTACTCCAAACACACAACACTCGAACCAAACATTAAGAATTAAGGAAACACTAATTAATTTAAAGTACTCCTACTCTTTACAACAACCAGTTTTACAAATCCATGAAAGCTATTTATAGTAGACTGTTACTCGCCAGAAGTAAGTGTCTTCGTTATGGATACCACACATATATCAACATAGGTGTTGCCAACCTTTCGCCTAATAATCCCGTTGTGATCCCCATCCATGCTGGTTTAATATTTCTTTGATTTTTCTGAAAGAAGACCTAGATGGTATTTAAAATCAGAATGTTAATAAACGTACCTAAATCCTTCAAGATATCTTAACCGACGCCTTACAGATTTTGCCTTTCACAGACCATTTAATGATATTCCTTTGCTGTTTCCTCCAGACAAAACTCAACTCCAGATGATAAATCCGCCAGTTCTAATGTTCAAAATGTAAAGGAGGACAATCATACGTATGAAGAAATCGATGAAACTATGGTTAGCACTTATTCTCTTCCTCTTTGTCTCTATTTCTCCCTTCTCTTTTCCTCTCTCCTCTTCTCTCTTTCCTCCTCTCTCCTCCTTTCTCACTTTCCCATTTTTGTTATACATGCCTAATTTATATTTTGTTATTTGAGTTTTTTCACAAAATAATGAGCGATCTCATTGCACGGCACCTGGGACAAGTCTATTCTACCATAGCCTCCAATCGACCAAAGACTTGTGGGGGAAAATTAGACTGAAAAGAAAAGAGCGTTTCTGTTCTCCTTTGTGTTATCACCACTGCATGGCTGTTTAGCCCCTTTTGCAGAGCCTGCGCTGTTGCAGATATTCAGACTAGTTGTGACTGTTAAGCATTTCTTAGAACTGTTAATGGTTTAAGTAAAATTGGTAAAGGAAAAAAATTCGAATTCGAAATGAAGACCTGGATATCTTCAACGTTACATCTCACCTCCTCAGTGAAGCTCATCTTTCTCCCCATTATTACTAAATTTTATGGGCTTCTTTCGTTTCTAATTCTATTTCGCTTTTACACGTACTT
>NC_068985.1:16154593-16156362 GCF_001194135.2 Octopus bimaculoides
ATATATATATATATATATAATTATCTTATCTAAAGACAGTATCATTTGAGAAATAGAGTATTTTGGTCCGTACTATAATGTAGAATGCAAATGACAGTGGAAATGAAATGCAGAGCAATCAGTGGAAAGGCCACCAGTTACATTTTCTCACTGGTAGTAGTATTATAACCTCAACTATAGTAGCTGTGGAGAACTGAGTCTGTTTCTCCATCTCTTCAGGACAACAAAAAGTCTTCAAAGGTGTCATATGACTTCAGCTATAACAACTTTGCTTTCTTCCCTCTATTATTAGTCTCACGCCTTTCGTTTTTACTCTTTCAACGAAGCACAGCTTCCGTGGAAGGTTGTAAGGATTAGCAACTCTATACTGACCCCCACACTCACGGCTACATCTCGATAAGATGAGCTAGGGGTAGTATCATCTCTTGTGCCTCTGATTGTGACGCATATATTTCCCCGCTTCATATGCTTGGGGCAATGAAATATAAGTTTATATAACAAGCTTACAAGCCGATGATTCCACGCAAAATCCGTCATTTCGCGTTTCCATCGATAGTGTTACCGCACGCTTTCACTGAATATCAAAACGTTCCTTGATTGACACACGGAGAGCACAGAGAAGGCTTTCGTACCTTCAACAGACGAAGGTAGGTCAGCTTCTTTGCATCTGTTCCTGAAAAAAACTCATCGGTTTGGGACTATGATCTGTCCATATTTAAAGCTGATTTTGGAAGCTGTTTTGGCAAAACTACTGCCATTAATGCATCTTTCCTTTGGTGGCGTTTGTGTGAGAATGTCAGTGGTGTTATATTTATTGATTCTATTGTTATTATTGTTGTTTAGTCGCAGATCAGTCCAGATGGAGAAAACCTATAATCAAATGCATTCCAGTAGAAAACATCTTATCCTTTGGAAGATAGTGCGTGTAAGACTCTATTATCTATTTCAGGTGGTAAGGTGTAGTTTGAGGAACATTTAGTTGCTAAAACGATCAGATGGCCTCTGTTTTATCACATCGAGAAGATAAAATAAAATGTAGACATAGGTGGGATTTGAACTCAGAACGTAAAGAGATATAATAAAATACTAATAGGCGACCGATTCTACCATCCACCCACAACGATTGATGTATCATTTTTTTATTTTATTTTATTTTAGATATCTTCTTCCTTCTACCATAGTACGATATTGGATAAAAGTACTACAACAACAAACACAAGAAACATTAGTAAGGAAACATATGAAGACCAAGAGGAAAAATCTTCTCCTCAGTATAATAAACTGTTTTTAATGAACGATAACGAACTATACCAAATGGACAATGAAAACAGAAATAACGTTTATCATGTCGTTGTGAAATAAACTCTTCTGTGATAACGATACGTTTTATAATCTACTAGCAGAAATACCCGGCGTTGCCCGGGTTAAAGAGAATAATGAAATCTAAAAACGCCGTCTAGACTACGCAACCCTCAACTGTTAGTAGCTACGATACCATATTTCTACATTAATAACTCTCCAATCCATGCCAGCATGGAACATAGATATTAAGTGGAATGCTAGAAGAAAGTTTTCAACTCATATGTATATAAAGTAAATACACGTAATTCAGAAACACGTTTTGTGTATTTTATTTCGTAACCAAACAAACAGGTACAGATTATAAATAATGAAAGGCCAATTTTGGTGATTCATTTGACAGAGGTAGTAGAGAGACAATGCGATGATAAATCTGAGGTTGGATCTTGAAAGTTTGGATGAATGCTGCC
>NC_068985.1:16158472-16160190 GCF_001194135.2 Octopus bimaculoides
CTTGCACGTTAATTTCATGAGCAGACTGTTCCGTTGATCGGATCAACTGGAACCCTCGACGTCATAAGCGACGGAGTGCCGACAACAATAACAACAAAACCTATTACTAGTAACAATCTGTTACTATTCGATAATCCTATAGATGCACGTGATACCATAAATGGAGTTATCTCACTTCCTTTTTGTTTTTAGATTTTAAAAATGTAAGATTTCTTCACTGAAGACGGAGGAAGTTGATTCCATCGTCGGATGAGACGAGTCCCCCGTCTTCAGAGAAGAAATTTTATATTTGAGATGTTGACAGAAGGGTGATTAAAGATGGATTCCAACAATGAAATCAATTACAATCCTTATTTTGGACCACTGGGCCCCTAGAAACAGCTGTTGGATTTGTAACACTTTTCTTCAACCCCTTAATTCTTGATATCATTTCCATCTGTGTATCACGTGATACCATTACTTCCTTTTTGTTTTTAGCTTTTAAAAATGCTGTATGAAGCGCGGTTGACGTGGGAGCAGAGACGGAAATTTTTCTACGAATTATCTGGATACTCTCTGCCAATCGAAGTTTCTGTTTTTCAACTTACTTATACTACATATGTGAGACCCTTCCATATTTGTAATTCATATGCAGAACATTCCCATGGAGTATTTTCCCTCGGCTGTATTGTTAGTATTTAAATCAACATAACTGCTCTCTCTCTCTCTCTCTCTCTCTCTCTCTCTCTCTCTCTCTCTCTCTCTCTCTCTCTCTCTCTCTCTCTCTCTCTCTCTCTCTCTCTCTCTGCACGTTCATGCGTTTAAGAATAAAATGATTGGGTATTTTAAGGTATTATATGCCTCTCGCTTTCGCACCATATCTATTCTTAACACGAGTACATTATGTAACTTGGCATCTAACTTTACGCAACCTCGTATCTTCATAAAGCCCTACTTTTTCAAGTAATACACTTTAAAATATTTTTAGGTGATATGCCAACAAATATTTTATCGATACATGACAATTTCATTAAAGGATAGAGAGACAGAGAGTGAGAGAGAGGGAATAGGAGAGAGAGAGAGAAAGGGAGTTGAACACGAAGAATATACAGACAGTGGGTGTGTGTAGATAAAGAAAGGTAGCTTATCAGATAACCAGAACATTTTGGTTATACAGTGTTAAAACATTGGTGCAACCATGATGTTCTGATAATTTGATGAGCTAGCTGACAGACAGATAGACAGACAGACAGGCATGCTTAGGGTTTTCATAAAAAGAAATCAACCAACTAACTCGCACATTACAAATACAATCAGTAAGTGGAACAGTAAAAGTCTGCAAGTCTTTCCTCAAGTTTTGTGTTTGTAATTTACATTCCAACGATGGAGCTTTGAATCTTTCATAGAGACCAGGTCCTTCCTCAAAGGAAGAATTCAAATAATTAAAACCCGAAGAGAACACACACACATACACACACGCACACTCACGCACACGCACACACATACAGAGACATACACACACACATTTGAATACCTACAATTTAACATAGTATTAAGTTTGTTGCTTTAGTGTATGTGTGTGTGTGTGTGTGTGTGTGTGTTTGTGTGATGATTCTGTGTCTGTATAAGTTATTGGTGAGGACGTGTATGTGCGCGCGTGTGTGAGCGAGCATGTGTGCTGTGTATGTGTACGTATGTATGTGAATGTGTGTGTGTGTGTTTGTGTGTGTGTGTGTGTG
>NC_068985.1:16160200-16164082 GCF_001194135.2 Octopus bimaculoides
TGTGTGTGTGTGTGTGTGTGTGTGTGTGTGTGTGTGTGTGTGTGCGTGCGTGTGTGTGTGTGTGTGTACGTGTGTGTGTTCATGTATACAATTTAATTTACCTTCCCTTTACATTAAAATATATTTGAGCATTTAAGTTATGCGAATAGAGCGAGAAAAAAAGATAGAAAAATGCAAGACACGCGACTCCAGACACGGAGAAATGACTGAGTATTGTAGGAATTGTTTAGACTGTTTTTATTAATATATCTAACAGCTATGAATGTAGGTCATCGTATTAGTGTCAACATCTGCTTACCTTAATCATTGAAAATTTTACCTGTGTTATTTATTAACCAACGTGTTTGTACGTCAACCAGTTTTCAATCGCTCGCTTTACGAAATTGTATCAGATTGACATATCATGTTCAGCTTATTTGCGCCAGTTTTCCCAGGTAAGAAGACTAATTTGTCATTTAACTGATCAAAAATGTATTAGTATCGTATTTGTATTTATTAGTATTTTATTAGTATTTTATAATGAATGGTAAATCTTTCTTGCTTTTTACTACGTAAACTGCGTCATTGGAACTGACATATTGACATGTTTTCCCCAAAAGAAGACGAAATAACAGAGAGAGAGAGAAAAAACTATTGTTCTTCCAAAAAAATTGTTGCTGCATTTTAATGATTCTGTTTCTCGCATTCCTATTCCTTAAGTTTGTTATTAAACTCGTATTGGCTTGAACAATCGAATTTAATGGAACCTGTATGATTTAATCGTGTAAGTTAGATATTTTTTCAGAAGAAAAGTTTATCTGCTGAACTACCTTTTCCTATTATTTTAATTTATTATATCTACACAAATCCTAGAATCTATAGAAGCGAGAATATTGGACGTAGTAAGATTCGAGTGATTGCAAAAGGTTTTCATTTGTAGAAATTAAATTAAACAGCTTCATCTGGATTTCAAAATATGGTCAAAAACTTAACTCAACAATAGATAAATTTCTACTTGGGAATGATTTGCAGAACTTCTAATATTGCTTTGGAACTTAGTCAAAAGACCATAAATTTCGGGGGAGGATTCAGTCGATAAAATCGATAGCGCTTCTTATTTTATTGAGCTCGAAATGATAAAAAGCTAAGTTTAACCCTTGCTGGATTCGATCTCTGGGCGTGAACGGATGCAATTTTGGTTTCTTAAATAGATGCATAAAAGATGGAAAGGAGACGCAATGGCCCAGTGGTTAGGGTAGCGAACTCGCGTTCATAGGATCGCGGTTTCGATTCCCAGACCGGGCGTTGTGAGTGTTTATTGTGCGAAAACACCTAAAGCTCCACGAGGCTCCGGCAGGGGATGGTGTCGAACCCTGCTGTACTCTTTCACCACAACTTTCTCTCACTCTTACTTCCTGTTTCTGTTGTGCCTGTAATTCAAAGGGTCAGCCTTGTCACACTGTGTCACGCTGAATATCCCCGAGAACTATATTAAGGGTACACGTGTCTGTGGAGTGCTCAGCCACTTGCACGTTAATTTCACGAGCAGGCTGTTTCGTTGATCGGATCAACTGGAACCCTCGACGTCGTAAGCGACGGAGTGCCAACAACATATATACATAAAAGATGGAATATAATCGATTGAATTCATTCTAGTTTTTATCAGCGTTTGTTGTAATAATTTCAGTGAAACGATCGTTAAAGAGAACCTCGGCATAATTAGGATACATAATCAGGAAAGACTCGACTGAACGAGGTCAATTGGGAGCTCTCCTATTAATTCTTTCTTTATATTGTTATGAACTTGGTCAGGAGCTCTGAACCTTTTCCGGTTCATTTATCCTCTGGTAATATTTTACGAAAAGGCTGCGAACTGGCAAAATCGTTAGCACGTCGGACTAAATAAAATGCTTAGCAGTATTTCTTCTAGCTCTTTATGTTCTGAGTTCAAATCTGAAATCAGCTTTGTTTTTTTCATCGAGATCGATAAAATAAAATACCAGTTAAGTACTGTAGTTTATGTAATCAACTTTCAAACCCCCGACTCTCCGCAAAATTAGTGGCCTTGAACCTTGCAACAGAACGGTGTCCCGTTCGCGAAATGTTTTTTCTCACGAGAGTCCCGGACCCCAGTAATGAAATCATTTGGGATCTGTTCAGTTTGGCTCACAGATTTTTTAATTAATTTTTTTTTTAACTAAACAGTTTGAAACTTCGTACACTGGTGTAATTTCTCACGCAGAACATGGTTTACTTTGAATATTTTCGACAAAATTTCGTATTTTAGAAGTTATTTCGTGTTAAAGTTGTCGTAGTTAGGTAACTTTAACCAATCAACGTGTATCCAGTTGAAGAAAGCTACTGCTGTTTACGATGGTAATCGAAGAGAAACAGCTTCTGGGTCATCTCTACTAAATGTCACCACTGTGTTCTATTATATTTTTTGTTTACTGCCTGTGTTGCATATTACACGCTTTTTTTTTCTTTTTTTTTTTTTTGGTTCTCGCGTCGGAGTAACCTGTAAACATCGAAGAATCAACACCAAGAAGGAAGAAATATTATTTACATATATTTATTCGTTTTACCCAACGTAGTTATTTAAGCCGCAGGACCGAATTTGGGGAAAAATTTTGGTTTTACCTACACATAAAGCGCACCGGTGTTTAAAAGACCTATAGAGCTACGGGTCTGCAGCTAGCTTTTTTTTTGTTGTTGATGGGTTTGTAGTTTCAAAATGCTTTATTTTACAACTATGAGATATATTGTTATTGTTGTGATTTTATCTTATAATTAACAACAAACACATTTCGTCAAGATAAAAGTCTTTATTAGATTAGAAATAACATTATCAAAACATGAAGGCAAAACAAAACAAATATGCTTTGTTTTCATCCAAGCACCAATGTACTGAAGCCGTAGTCTTTCGCGTTGTTCACCAACTGACCTTTCCTCTGAAAAAATCAGTGGAATTAGTCGATCTCCATACACAAATTATTTTCCTCCTCAAACTTATAAAAAAGTATACATATTAGGTACACCTTTCTAAAGCCGCACAGCGGCTTATACACCGGGAAATACTGAAATTGTAGTGGCAGTGACAAATTCACTCGTTGGTTGGTAGTTGAGAGTGTAGAAGTGGCTGTCTGCCAGTAGAGAAGAAAAGAGTAAGGAATGCACGACAACAGAGTGATGATATTTAGTAGAGACGACCCGGAAATTGTTCCTCTTCGATTACTATTGCAAACAGGAGTAGCTTTTTTCAATTGAATACACGTTGTTGATTGGCTAAAATTACCCAAATACGACATCTTTAACACGAAATAACTTTTTAAATACGAAATTTTGTCCAAAATGTTCACAGTAAACCGTGTTCTGCGTGAGTAATTACACCAGTATACGAAGTTGCAAACTGTTTAGTTTAAACATTTTTTTTAATTTGTGAGTGAAATTGAACAGATCCCTCATAGATCTATTTGCATACAGCCAATCAGGGCTCACCTTGACCTTGTTGTCAAGCTAACAAATACACTCTACCAAGTAAACTCAAGACGAAGAACGGTGTTGTAAGTCGACCGATCACCAAGTTAAGCCTGATTTTAGGAGCCAAGTAATTAGATAGATTTGCATCTATACTTCTTATCGGATTTTGCAAAGGCCCCATATGGTAAAGATGTGGATGTGGAAAATGTGGGTAGAGGGTGATATGCTAGCAACTCGCTCTCCTTACTGCTTTACAAAGTAGAAAACAACACAAATAATTACGCAGAGGCCGCCATGGTTGTAACAAGATCAAGAACAACAAGCATTATCAAAAGAGAAAAGAAGCATGGTCATTCCTTACCCAAGTGACCTTATCTTATCTCCCACCACTTGTTATGCGCTCGAGTTCTGACTGACATAAGA
>NC_068985.1:16164092-16172040 GCF_001194135.2 Octopus bimaculoides
TATCTCCCACCACTTGTTATGCGCTCGAGTTCTGACTGACATAAGAAAAAATTTCGCGTCCCGTTCAGAGGGAATGTTGTGAACTCAGTAATGTTTACGCCATGGAAACCGGGTAACTGGTCTGATTTACTCCTACTCTGGAGTTTAAACTTCCACCATAATAAAACAATTAACACGGTTGGGGGTGGATAAATTACCGTTTTAAACATTATTATTTAAAGTTCAAATAACAATAGCAATTTTAAAAAATAGCACTAATAATGTTATTTTAATTATTTATGAAGTAATAAATGACTTGATACCAGAATCAAACAAAATCTTCTGAATAAGACAACTACATTGGCAACACGGTAATTAAGAAACAGAATCCAAGTCGTTGAACACTAAGCGATAGAAAGAAGAGAAAACAAGTACTTTTTACTTTTATAAAATAAACACACGTCAAATTTTCTCTTCAACTTCAGATTTTTAAAACTATGATTGAAAAATATGTACAAACCCGGAATTAGTAAAATTATTTCTTGGGTCGGCGAAATTTATCCCACAGGATACATACATACATACATACATACATACATACAGGGCCGGCTCAAGGTAGTGGCAACTCGGGGCGCCATGTGCTAGGGGGCGCCAAGGAAGGCGTGACAAAGACAAGGAAATTTCCAAGACCGTCAGCTTTTACACGCCGACGTTCAGCTTGTCCGAGGCGCCAGCAACAGTAGGGCCGGCCCTGAATACATACATGCATATATACACACATCCATTCATACAAACCGACCTGAAGATCGACTTTGGGGTCGATAAATTAAGTACCAGTTACGCACTGGGGTCGATGTAATCGACTTAATCCCTTTGTCTGTCCTTATTTGTCCCTCTATGTTTAGCCCCTTGTGGGCAGTAAAGAAATAAGGAATTATCTACAACAGGAATGTCCCTGTGGTGCGTTTGTTATAAGACAAACGAACGAAACTTAAGATCGTTAAAATGACTGGAGCATCAGAAAGATTGCTGTTCTTGTTGTTGGTACTTTGCCATAGCACAAAGTTGATCTACTGAATAAGATATGAAGGTGAGAAGGAAGAAGACAACATGCCGTAGACATGGAAAGTCTGTTTCTATTTTTAGCATAATAACAAGATCAATCAAAAGTTGAGGTGTGTCTTACTGTATGTAGAGAAATAAATATTGATAGAAGTGAGCGTGTATTCATAGCGTCATATCTGTATATTGTGTCATTAAATATGTAGCATTAAAAGCATGAAACCAAATGAAAATTAAATAAAAACTAAAAATCAAATTTACAGGAAAATGAATGTTCAGTTCATGAATTGTTAAAAAAAATGAACAAGGCTTTTTTTTATGTATTAGCAACAGTCAGTAAAGCTTGAACAAGAAGTGAGATGCGTGTATGTTTGTGTGAGTGTGTTGCAACGTTAGACTGCAAATCAAATCGTTCGCATTGTGTAAATATAAATGACCGCGGTAGCGATGTAGCTGGTCAAAGTGTTTTGCCAATGAGCTAGTCTATGTACAATGAAGGAAATACTGAGATGTTTCGCGATCGAAAAGTAAGATTTCTGAGGAGAAGAGTCGGACGATATGGTAGCATACTTGCTGTGTTCGAGTAGACGACAGCAAGGGACACTCTGACACAAAGTATGCCAAACTGAGTTGCAAACAGAGACCGCTGTTGTACAGGTTGTAATAGAATTGAACAGGAATTGCAAGTGAAATACCGTAAATCTTCGAGTATAATCCGCATTTTTTTACCAAAATTTGAAGGTCAAAATCCCCAGTGTGTACTGTTGTGTTGTTGTTGGTACTCCGTCGCTTACGACATCGAGGGTTCCAGTTGATCCGATCAACGGAACAGCCTGCTCGTGAAATTAACGTGCAAGTGGCTGACCACTCCACAGACACGTGTACCCTTAACGTAGTTCTCGGGGATATTCAGCGTGATCCAGTGTGACAAGGCTGACCCTTTGAATTACAGGCACAACAGAAACAGGAAGCAAGAGTGAGAGAAAGTTGTGGTGCTTTAGGTGCTTTCGCTCAATAAACACTCACAACGCCCGGTCTGAGAATCGAAACCGCGATCCTATGACCGCGAGTCCGCTGCCCTAACCACTGGGCCATTGCGCCTCCACATAGTGTGTACTATATACGAGGTTAAAAATGAAAAATATTTTCTAAGCAATGTCCGAGTCTCTATTTCCTGTCCGGCAATGTTCATTCAGACGCATTTTCTGATGTCGGGCGCGAAAATGCCTTAAGCTATGTTTATTTTTCACTGACGTTATTAATGTTATTTCTTTATTTTCTGCAAAGTGCACAAAAAAAGCTAGACGTTTGTATTATGTTATAAATACAATAATAATAAAGGGCGTTACCGTATATACGTTAACAAACGAAGGACGTTATATCGACCTCCTTGACTCAAGTTAGAGAAGGGGTGCGTATTATACACAAGGTTTAGGTTTTTCAGAGGTACAGCCCCCGAAAAATCCCCTGCGTATTATACTCAAGGGCGGACCATACTCGAGGATTTACGGTAGTTGGCATGATGTAAATCTCAAGTAGCTGTGTTCAGCATAGTATGCCAATTCAACAGCAACGTTGTTGGAAAGCAAAATGCTTACTGGAGATGGAGACACAATATGGCGATTTGTATCTATCCATCGAAGACGAATTTCGAGTTATTTTGTTTTAAACTACGCAGATATATATATATACATATATATGCTTACGACGGGTTTCTTTCAGTTTCCGTCTACCAAATCCAGTCACAAGGCTTTGGTCGGCCCGAGGCTACAGTAGAAGACACTTGCCCAAGGTCCCAATCAGTCGGACTGAACCCGGAACCATACGATTGGGAAGCGAGCTTCTTACCACACAGCTACGCCTGCGCCTAATTTTTTTGTGGAAACTGACAAAAATTTTCTAGTGGTTCAGCAAAAATGAGTCAGTTAGGCGAAAAGATTCATTTGAAGTAAATATCCAGTCGTTGTGTCGACAATGTTATAACAAATATTTTCAAAGGTCAGAGGGCACTGGTCTTGGGTTATTTTTATTGTTTTGTTCATGCTGGGCATCCATACTTCACCAGTTCGGTCCGTAACCAGCGAGTTAATGAGTGATGTGTATGTTCTCTCATCGCAGTATCCACCCATGGCAGTGTCCATCTTAAATTTGACGAGTGTAAGAAATTAACTTTAGACGAGAATCGGATTCATGCCTTTCTTTTGTTAAAATGATCGTCATTAAATTATATTATAGATCTGAAGCTGTACACAGCAAGGAGTGTCTGGATTCTCAGCGAATTTAAAGTTTTTAAAATCCACACTAATGCTTAAATTACAGTAAAACAAAGAAGCTGTGGTTTTCTGTATCTTTTTTTTTTCTTTGTAAATTGTAAAGTGTTAAATAGCTTGCTTACCAACCACATGGTTCCGGGTTCAGTCCCACTGCGTGACACTTGCCCAAGGTGTAGAAGGACACCTACCATGGTAAGATCACTGTTCTTTCATGTGATTAGCTGATTAACCGACCAATCAGCATCAAACCATCACGTAACCTTCTAATGAGGACGTGTCCAATCCAGTTCCACCATTCACTTGTTATTTCGCTATTGATCCTGTTGATGTCCGATGTCATCTCAACTGTGTCATTTCGGATTCTCTGCAGCCACTTGATGTCAAGTGTTCTCCTCAAACATGAGAATCGGCAGCTGTCCATTGTTTTTTTCTTCCGCTTTTGTCACTTCATAGTTTTCATATTCGGAGAATAATACTGGCTCGTTTTGCGGCCTATGCCTTTGGATTAACAAAATTAGTGTAGTAGCGAACAAAATGTCATGGGGATACAGTTATATCTTTATACGTTGGATTTTGAACTCTACCAAGAACTGTTTTGCTTTTATCCTTTCGAAATAAAAGCATCAGTAATGCTGCGTCAATATTACTTACTACATTGTCTTAGTCGCTTAACCTCTAATGCAGTTGTAGGAGCACCGTCGTGAAATGTGGTGTGCGCTGGACCTAGTACAGTCCATTCCTCTCCAAATCTAACCACAACTGATTTCTTCTAGACATAGGCAGAGAAAACTCTACATCAGCACAAGACTAGTACTTTATTTATCAACTTCGAAAGCATGAAAGGCCAATTGACCTTGCGGCATTTAAACGTAGAGAATAGAGACCTGGAACAAATACCGCAATGCAATCTATCCGACACTCTAACAACTAAGTCAAATCACCGCTTTATTGTAAATTATATGCCCCCACCCTCACCCAAAATACATAGCCTTAGGTACAAGGAAGAAATCAATAAATATACTAAAATAAAGTTAATTAATGATATAATAAACTTTGCAATAATATGAACCTCGCACTAAGAAGACAGAAAAATCAATATTGTTTATTAGGATTTGAAATAAATGCACACGTCAGCGGTGTGTAACAGCTGGGCGAGTCGAAAGATAGTCGAACTGACGATTCGGAAATATATAAGTTCATCCTAACATCGGCAATAAGTTGTAAACATGACGAAAACAATTATCACATATCCCGGCACACAAAACGCACTTTTTCCCTGAAAAAAAAACTCACTGAGTTAACCTGCATCTTATCAAAGGGTCAGTTTGATGAGAGGAGTTTGACAATCCTCACTAGAATCCAATCTTATGATATGTTACCATTCATATATAATAAATATATCCCACTATTATGTTTACTGCATTCATTGGTATTGTAATGTATTAATAGCGACAAGTGATATGTTTGCAATGGTTTACCGAGACGTGTTATGTTTTGTTTGCTTTATGGTGCATCGACAATGATACTGCCATACAAAGAATTTGAAGACAAGTAGAAACATCTCTGAAGTAGACGTCATTCGTTAGCACTCAGTTTAGTTATTTAACTGACAAACCACACTACGGTACTACACAATGGTAACTAAGCAGAGAAGTCCGTCATGTACATTTAGTTAAAAGCTAGAAGTTGTTGATTTATGTAAAAAGAACACAGCAACCGATCAGCTAAGTGAGATTATTGACTATCACTTAGTGAAAGAACGATTCGTGAACGAAATATACTTTCCACTTTGTTGACTCACAACAATCATATCTCCTTTATATCACTATCTACTGCCTTTAAGAATAAATAGGAAGAAAAAATATAGTCTCTAACGGGATATTCACGTCCAGGTTGTCTATGATAACAGGTCTGATTGATCAGTGCTGACCTGAAGTTTAACAACTACAACTGTCAATACAGAACGTGTCGTAAACATTTAAATGATTTTTTTTTTTAATGACCTCATGAATTATGACGCTTTTATTATTGACGGCTGTACATGCAAGCTAGCTGAGTAAAGCAAGAATGACATTACTGCTTTCTGAGTGCTTCCCCCACCCTTCCTTTTATAACTACTGGAAATAGTCACCAGAATGTGAGACAATATTCTTGGTTTTCATACCTACTGTATCCTTCCTAACAGTAACTTACAGTAATAGTTAAGGACTGATATAGCCAATGCCATTTAAAAAATCCTAATTACTTGAAATGTTCATTTTAGCTGAAGAAAGAAGACGAAATTTCAATGGCAGTTGTTAGAAAAGAAAAATGGAAATAATTCGAAGAAATTAAGAATCTTTTACAGTAACTTGCATACTTAGGGACTGTTTGATTTATGTTTGTATACCAGGAACAACTGTGGACATGTTCCGGTGTATCACTCTTCAACAGCACTGTACGGCCTTACTGTTTCGTTTTCCTGTCGTGTTTTCTGTTCGCCACTATATTCCTCCGCATTACAAATTTCATTTAATTTGTTTCCGCGGAAAGAGCCATTCTAACAATGCGTCTCTGCCCTAACTCTTCGAAACACTTAGTTTAGTATGGTGGCAGCTGATGAAGGAAATGTTCTCTACGTGGCCTGTGTGTTTTCTGTGCTCTGTTTATGTTCTGTTTTTCATTTTGTCCACGTTTTTTTTTTGTGACGTCCTGTACCCAAATATGCATCTATATATACATGTAGATGTAAGTATGTACATACATGTACGTATATATGCATATACTCACATATTATTTGTATTACATACATACATGTGTGTGTGTGTGTGTGTGTGTGTGTGTGTGTGTGTTTGGCCCTCACTACCGTTTGACAGCTAGTGTTGGGTTATTTACATTCCGGTAAATCAGTGGTTCGGCAAAAAGTGACCTATAAAATAAGTACAAGGCTTAGGAAAAAAAGGTACAGGGATCGATCTGTCCGACTAAAGGCTTGAAGGCGGTACTCCAAGCATGACCGTAGTTCAATGACGGAAACAAGTAAAAGATAAAAATTTAAAAATACGACTTCATTATTCCATCGTGGTAAGGAGCTTGCTTCCCAACCACATGGTTCCGGGTTCAGTCCCACTGCGTGACACCTTGGGCAAATATCTTCTGTTATAGACTCGGGTCAACTAAAGCCTTGTGAATGGATTTGGTAGACGGAAACTGAAAGAAGCCCGTCCAATATGTGTGTATGTGTGTGTGTGTGTGAGTATATCCGTGCAGGCAGGAGCCGAAAATCCTCATCAACAACAACACAAACAAGGAAGATTTTTTCATAGTCCCATGGTCTACGAGTTAGAAATAGTTAAACAGCCCTCAAATCATGCCACGTTGCGTTAATGAAAAATTATCACAGTACATATAACATAGCCGTTCATATACTGTGTCTGAAAAGGATGAAGGGATGGTTACGGTTAGAACGCCTTTGATCATAGGCCCACTCGACAGTAGCGTAGCTAGTGTGACAAGGGCGCGTCCTTCCTGGGCGACCCTTTTATGGATGAGGTACTTTTTGTTCTGCTGTATATGTCTGTATAAGTTGTATTGCCGCAGAAATTCTGTCTACGTCACTGATGCTGTATCAGGCTAATGTGGGTCAAGACAACATCAAGTTTGGAGGACGTGTTCAGGTGTTTTAAGGAAAATGGTCAAACTAAGATTTCCCCCCCACCCCGAGAAAAATACCTAATTGTACTTACTTTAGTCTTACTTGGTCTGAGTTCAATTCCTAGATTCTGTTTTCCCTATCCTATTTATGACGTCGATAAAACAAATATAAAGGCAAGGGAATGGCTGTGTTTAAAATTTTCTCTTTGCAACTGCGTGGTTTCGGGATCAATCGCACTGTACGGTAGGTACCTTGGGCAACTATCTTCCACTATAGCTCCAGGCCCACCAAGTTTTTTGTGAGTAAAGGATCTTTTCTGTTTGGTTTTCATTTTCCAATTCCTTTAATTTCCAATTGACTTCAAATTTTGTGTATTGATGTAGTTTTGTATGCTAATTATGGAAGTGAAATTCATTTTCTCCCATAAACTAATAAATAAATAAAAAGTTAATAACTTTTGCACTTTGGAAATGTTGGGTAATTTTAGCCAATCGAAAGCCACAGACATTATATAGGTACCTGTTTCCATAGTAACAAGTAAAGTATACTTTTATCCAGAGGTGGACTGAGAGTATTAAGGGCCCTCGGGCATAACTGTTTACCGGACCCCTTAGCACTGATTTACTTAACATGTAGAGTGCAGGACCCTCAGAGCTTCGGGCCCTCGGACAGTGCCCAATTGACCGACGGCTCAGTCCGCACCTCTTTTATCCATTTGTTGGTGCCCAACCACGTGTAGCATACCATCTTCCTTTAATTCTTTTATTCTTTTACTTGTTTCAGTCATTTTACTGCGGCCATGCTGGAGCACCACCTTTAGGCAAACAAATCGACCCAGGGCTTATTCTTCGTGAGCCTAGTACTTATTCTATCGGTCTCTTTGCCGAACCGCTAAGTTATGGGGACGTAAACATACCAACATCGGTTGTCAAGCAATGGTGGGTGAAGGGAAAAACACAGACACAAACGTATATATATATATATATATATATATATATAT
>NC_068985.1:16172127-16173082 GCF_001194135.2 Octopus bimaculoides
GGGCTTCTTTCAGTTTCCGTCTACCAAATTCATTCACAAGGCTTCAGTCAGCCCGAGGCTGCAGTAGAAGACACTTGGCCAAGAGTGGGACTGAACCCAAAACCATATGGTTGGGAAGCAGGCTTCTTACCCCGCCTGTTTATCTTTATTATTATTATTATTATTATTATTATTATTATTATTATTATTATTATTATTATTATTATTATTATTATATTATATTATTATATTATATTATATTGTATTAAGGCGGCGAAATACTTAGCACGCCGGGCGAAATACCTAGCAGTATTTCATCTGCCGCTACGGTCTGAGTTCAAATTCCGCCGAGGTCGACTTTGCCTTTCATCCTTTCGGGTTCGATTAAATAAGTACCAGCTACATACTGATGTCGATGTAATCGATTTAATCCCTTCGCCCAAATTTGAGACTTTGTGCTTCCAGTTGAAGGAATTCTTTTTTAGAAACGAACGGATATTTTCAGTTGTGTCTTGGATATTTTCAGCCTAAATAAGAAGTATGACCGCAACCAATTCGTATAACCTTTCGTATATGACAGATAAACTAAAAATCGAGGAGGATGCAGTTATTACTTGCAAGAGAAGAGTGTTATGCCTCAAAGAAAATTATGCACAAATATACAAATGCTGCCGGGAGTGCTACATCATTTGTGTGATGTGGGAAATATTCCATCAATATTGCACAAATGATGTTGGCTTCAATTTTAAAATCCACCCAAGACTTAATCCCCGTGCTATCCGCCCACTGCAAAAATTGAACTCAGGACACATAACAACATTATGCCACAACTACTTTACCTCAATCGGTCCAGTTCTCTTTAATACCATAGCAAAATACGTCAAAATGGAAACGGGTCCCATAAAATTCGAAAGTTCACTGGACAAATTTCTTCAAAAAATCCCGGACCAACCTCCTGCACCTGGATATATCTCCA
>NC_068985.1:16173154-16180526 GCF_001194135.2 Octopus bimaculoides
CACTCTTTGCTAGAGTGAGCCATGGTTCCTCATACATGACTAAAAGACTTCACCAGGTGATGCTATTAAGTTAGACAACTTTGAGCACGATTCAGAAAAGTTTCACTGTGCCATTATGCCTCTTTAAAATCGGTTCGACTTTCTAGAAATAGCAGCCACATCACCTTCTTGTCTTCAAAAAGGAAGGAGCGCATTGAATAAAATAATTCTAGCTAGTCTATGCCTTAGGATAATGTGACATAGTCATGTCTTTGATCAGAAATAAATTCGCTGTTAGGTTGTTGTTGGCACTCCGTAGCTTACGACGTCGAGGGTTCCAGTTGATCCGATCAACGGAACAGCCTGCTCGTGAAATTATCGTGCAAGTGGCTGAGCACTCCACAGATACGTGTACCCTTAACGTAGTTCTCGGGGATATTCAGCGTGACACAGAGTGACAAAGCTGACCCTTTGAATTACAGGCACAACAGAAACAGAAAGTAAGAGTGAGAGAAAGTTGTAGTGAAAGATTACAGCAGCGTTCGCCACCATCCCCTGCCGGAGCCTCGTGGAGCCTTAGGTGTTTTCGCTCAATAAACACTCACACTCGAAACCGCGATCCTATGACCACGAGTCCGCTGCCCTAACCACTGGGCCATTGCGCCTCCACTCGCTGTTAGGTAGCACGAGGGTATACGACAAACTCTTTAAAATCTAGCAACCTGAATCATTCGGAGATAAATGTCTTTGCTGAGGACACTGGATAACCTGAATGACAAAATATTGTTAATCATTGCTCCTTAGACTTGACGCTATGCTGTCAAGGTCAACTGATTAAAATACAGGAATATGCGGTGTTGTAAATATCTTTTGCTCTACAAACAAATTCGCAGATAATAAATAAATTGACATTTGTGTTATTACGTAGTTTGAATTGTTCAACAGTTTACAAGTCTTACCGAAAGGGTATGTCATTGGTCGTTTCTTCTTAAAATATCTGGCATTTTCTTTTTTTAATCCTTATTATTCAATCTTTATGTTATGTTTGTTTTGCTTTAAAACTGTGGCTTTACTTTACACAAACAAAACGAAAAAAGTTACAACTACTTCAATGACATGGAAGCGATTGGTTTCAGCAATGAGGCATTGCAGCTATTACTTATCCAAAGATTAGCCCTGATAGAAAAGACTTATCAAAGGTTTATAGCTGTGACCATCCCATCTGGTTTTCAAACAGTGCGTCCTGGATTTTGAAAAAATACAATTTACAGTTTTGGAAAATCCACACTAATGCATGAGTGTTTTGAAAAACGTATTATTTATCATTTTGTTAAACACAACTGTGATTAATAAAACAAGGTAAGCGATAGTTTTCTATGTATTTTCGAAATATCGTTTCATCTTTTACGTGTTTAGTCGGACAAATCAATCCCACTCTTTATTCTTTATCAGTCTGATACTTATTTTATCAGTATCTTTTCGCCGAACCGATAGGTTTTGATGAAGTAAACAAACCAACACGGGTTGTCAAGCATTGGTGAGGACAAACACAGCCACAAAGATATGCGTGCGCATGCGCATGCACAGAGATATATATCTTTTATCTTTAATCTTTTTGTTGTTTCAGTCATCGGACTGTGGCCATTCCAGGGCACCACCTTGACGGGTTCTTAGTCGAATAAATCAACTGCAGTACTTATTTTCAAAAGCCTAGTACTTATTCTATCGTGTTCCTTTACCGAACCGCTAAGTTACAGGGACGTAAATAACACAACACCTGTTGTTAAGTGGGTAGGCGGGGGACAAATACAAACACAATCACACACACAATCACGCAACTGACCCTTAGTTCTTTAAAAGAATTCAGCTCTAAATATTTCAGATAAAAAAGCAAGTGATGAATGATAACAGTGATATATCTACGAATCCAGGTAACAAAAAAAAGTCACAGGGGTTTTGTCCAGTGAGGTTTTGTCCGAAGGGATTTTGTCCAGGGGGTGGGTTGTTTGGATCCCATAAATTAATTGTGATTTTTTCCCTGTGACTTTATTAACAGTCACCATAAATTAATTGTGACATTTTTTTTCATCCTAGCCAAAATTGTGACTTTTTTTCCTGTGACTTTATTACCGGTCAGCCGACCAAGAAAATTCTGTTTGACATGATCGTGATAGCCAGTAAAAAAAAAAAATTTTTTTTAAAAGAAAGGAAAAAAATCCGTCTCTGCAGAGCTCCTTCGATTCTGAAAATAATGAAATATTTTTCAAGTGACGAAAATAGACAAAAGACTCTTACTCTCCTTCTGCAAAACAAATTTTCTAAAACTGGATCAAAACAGCCAATTTTGTTGGATATAAAATGAAGCTAAGAAGGAGTGCAATTTGAGAGATTTGGGTTTAAACGTATGACATTGAAAAATGTTAGGTTTCGTGTTTCTTTTTAAATGAGAAAGCAACCTAACTCACAAAGCATACGAAAAATGTTTGTTATCAGCAGGCCGTGATGAGGTTGAGGGACAATTGAGTGAATACAAATAACAAAATGCCGTTGTAAGGTCAACTACCTTACTGTATACTTGTAGTTAATCGAGCAGAACTGTGAGTATTTGAAAATTATTATCGAAACTTTATTGATCACTATCAAATAAAACAAAGTTCAACGTGGTCAAGTAAAGAACTACAACAATTTGGGCGAAGTTTTTGACATTTAACTGTGCAATTTATGCCAAAAACCTTGAAAGACTTGTTGCAGATCAGAATATGTGGCGAAGGATCGCGTTATATACGAGGGTGTGCAACAGTTTGAAGGCAAATTCATCAGCCAAAAGGATTGTAGTGAAACCTACTCTCTCGGTTATATATTCTTAAATGGTTCGCACGGTCGTTTTTTTCAAACTGGTGACCTCCCCCAACGTGATTCTGTTCACGTAGCTTCTCTTACTAAATGTTGACTAAGTGCCAGCTATAGGACCAACCGTTCTTTCAGTTTTTTCACTACAATTATTTCCTGTGTCGTCTGTTTTGTCTTTGACAAACCGACTGGTGTGAGGCTATTATAGTGAAACCTACTCTCTCGGTTATATATTCTTAAATGCGGACGTAGAGGTCGTTTCTACAGGATGAACGTATCATTATTGCCAAATTCAATAACTGAACATTAGGAGAGCATTTCATCTGTGACCACCTTGTCGCTGAATCTGTCTTGGATTGCTCTTGTATCACATCTGTCTACTCTGTTCACTCACCAAGGAACTGATAATGATGAAAGGCAATGTCAACGTCGAATCGGCAGTCAGCCATAGGTACTTTCGTTTTGAGGTATATCTTTCAAGGAAAGTAATTCAACGTGATACTTGGCTTTTGTGCATCTACACATGTACAACTACGCATAATTTAATTTATAAAAGCATGTTGAAAATTTGATAAATGACATCTTTTTTAATAGGCAGCTGAAAAATCTCAATTTTTCATTTGAGTTTCGTATGCTACTTAGCCAAAATGAAGAGCAGCAGGGTAATGGAGGAGAAAGCAATTACTGAGAAAAGTTATTCCTTTCACTATTCTTAGGAGAGGGTCTTCTATCACAGAAGCGGCGAGCTGGCAGAAACGTTCTGAGTTCAAATTCCGCCGAGGTCGACTTTACCTTTCATCCTTTCGGGGTCAATAAATTAAGTACCAGTAGAACACTGGGGTCGATGTAATCGACTTAATCCCTTTGTCTGTCCTTGTTTGTCCCCTCTACGTTTAGCCCCTTGTGGGCAATAAAGAAATAAGAAAAGTAAATAGGCGCAGGCGTGGCTGTATGATAAGAAACTTGCTTCCCAACCACATGGTTCTGGATTCAGTCCCACTGCGTGGCACCTTGGGCAAGTGTCAGCCCACAATGCTCTCCAAGAACAGTTCAAGCACTTAGAACAGGGTTCATATGACCCCTGAGGGTCCAAATAAGATTTTTGGGGGTCCATGCAACAAAATTGTAAATTGGGAATCTGCAATAATATTTTAAGGGCCACAGAAAAAAATTTTGTTTTAGATCAATGTATTGGTATTTATTGCAAGAAACAGCTAGGTTTCTTTCTCTAACATTTTAACATAGTTCAACCTACACAAGTGGACTCTGAAGATAATTGGAGACAATACCGAATTAAACAATGTGTCAAACAGATTATATTAAAAATAAGTTTTTACATTTCATTTCAGTAGAAACCAACAGCAGTTGCTTTGCTCCAAGAACTAAAACGTAACCAATATATATCTCTAAATGAAGAGAAAAAATTATTGGAATATAGTTGAATAGTGACAATGGCAACATCTACATCTCCTGGTTTGGATACATTTGCGATGGAATTAACTACTACTCCCGAAAATACTGAAACAAAGCCATTGGTTGTACCTCTTGTGTTGAGCCTATGTTTGGTTTTGCTGCTACTGTTGGTTGCTGCTTACTTTTTTTGGCGATGGAAAACAGGCAGAAAAGTGTAAGCTATCAAAATATGTTATTTTCTTTGTTTCTCCTATTCATACAAAAGGCTTTTGATTTTAATTTAAATGTGATTTACGGAGATGTACTTGCATAGCAAGTGACTTGATCTGAGATCGTGTGCTGAAACAAAAACAATTGCAGCATGGAATGTGTTTATAAGTCATTTAAATACACACAAAAACCGTTAGATTCACTTCAACATTTAAATTTAATTTGTCAAAATATTTTCATCGCTTTGAATCCGTGACCTGTTCACTGACAAAATTCCATGTGGCATGGAATTTTATCAGTGAACAGGTCACGGTTTCAAAGCGACAAAAAGTATCTTCCATGTCATTCATGTCATTAAAGGAAAAAACAATAACTTTTGTTGGTGAGTGACCAACCAATGACAAGAAATTTTAAGAACTTTATAACAAGTAAACAAAAGAACATAAATTAGAAATGATCTAATTATAAATCTCACAGAGAGACTTAAGCAGCAGTGTTACTATAAAGCAGTTGTATGCTGTCAACTTAACGGGGCAATCCCGATAAAGGAATCATACTGCTGGTATTTAGCAGCATAATTAGATCATTTCTAATTTTTGTAATCAGTGAATGTCTTTTCACTAGAAATATATATGTTTGTGAGAGATTGACTGGCGTGTTCAGCCAGCCGGTCGTGCTGCTTCATGCTGATGACGAGCAATGACTCAGAAACATGTCTCTGAATGCAGGCTAGACTAAGTGGAGGTACTTGTCTCCCCCTCATAAACATAAGGACACAGGAAATGTGTCAAGGCCGACAGGAAACGGTCCAGCTTCCTAGGGCTAAATAGCAGCAGTATGATTCCCTTATTAGGATTGTCACGTTAAGTTGACAGTATACAACTGCTCAAAAGAACATAGATGAATAAGTAAACGAAAGAACATAGATTAATAAGTAAACGAAAGAACATAGATTAAACACGTGAATTGTAGTCGTCTTTTCCCTTATAATTCCTTAATTTCAATTTCAAATTTCTGATCCTACCACATATCATGACAAAATAATCATCTCTCTTGTAATCGTTGTGACCACTATGGAAACCACATGTGAGTGAAAGTATAATTACCTAGATATGGAAAACAATTGGTTTTTCAGCCACGTTTTCTGATAAGTTTGGTTTCAGATGTAGTGGTTAGATGTGCATGATAGTAAACAGATGCAAAAGGAATATGTATGCCTTTGAAGTAAACAAATGAGTGAATGGATTCATAATTAAAAATAATTTATTCACTGGACTTAATTTGTCGTTGGTACACATAATTCTTCACTACATGCAAAATGTTGACAACTGCTACGAGTTGCTAGAAATAGAAACAGGGTACATCTGTAGAAATGATGCGTCATAAATGAATATATGTTTGTGTGTGTGTGTGTGTGTGTGTGTGTGTGTGTGTGTGTGTGTGTGTGTGTGTGTGTGTGTGTGTGTGTGTGTGTGTGTGTGTGTACGTAGTTCATCTGATACTGTAGTCTACCGTGGAACTTCGAACATTGCTCTGGTCTCTGCTGTCGCCAAAACCTGTTGTGTCGTAGAGTTTCCTCGTTTGGCTGCCAGGGCCTTCTCTCCGCTTCTGTCTTGTTGACCACTGAATTTATAAGAATCGTGGAAGCTAGAAGGACAGACTTATTGCAGCAGAGTTTGTACCTAAATAGGTCAGCTCCTGTCCATTTGAACTTCACCTGACATGGCCTTAGGTCGAAGGTTAAAGGGAGATGATCAATCACTTTTTGACAGGACAAAGAAAATCTGTTTTCGCACCTGTTGATCATGGTGGTTTGAATGACCAAGAATTCTTAGATTCGGTTTTGAATCTTGGCTTGGAGAAGGAAGTATTAATTTTTACACAAACTTAAAAAAACTTGAAGTATTTAATATTTTCCATTTTACCATTTTATTTGATTTTTCAAGTACGTTTGTCATAGCATGTAATTGTATCTTATTTGTGTTTCACAGATTTCCTTTTTCCACAATCTGCAAAGCCAGACCTGTAAGGAAAAAAGTATCCATAGAAATTCCTGACAGTGAAATGTATTCAGAAATTGTGGATAGAAAAGTAAATAATTACTATTTTATCTTTCTTTTACCAAATAAGCTTTTCTTTCACACACACGCGCGCGCATGCATGCACACCCTGCCCCAAACACACATACACTATCTTTTTGTGATTTATCCAGTGTACCCTGAATGTTTTTTGTCTTTCATTGATGGCTTTCATTTCTTCTTGTCATTTTCTGTCAGGGATGGACTGAGCCGTCAGTCAATCGAGCATTGCCTGAGGGTCCAGAGCTTTGAGGGGCTCGCACTCTACATGCTAACTCTCTTTCATAGCTATGCTAAGAGGCCTAGCGAACAGTTATGCTGGATGGCCCTTAATACTCTCAGTCCGCCCCTTCTTTCTGTCCTCTCTTTTACTCTTTTCTGACAAGTCATAGTTCATCTGAGCACTGTACACAATGAGCTCATTATTATAAACACATGCAGTGGTTCACATATCAACTCTACGATTTCACACGTTCAACTCCTTCCTAAAGTATTTTTATACGGGGTCTGATCAATAAGTATCCAGACTGCTGCCATAACAATGAAGCTAAAGCACACGGTGAAGCCACTTGAAGCAGATTGACCTTGAACTCTGATGTGCATGCGCACAAAGTTTTAACATTCTAGCTCACTTTACAACAGTGCTTTGAAGGAAAGTGTGTAGCATGTGATCGTTGTATTGACCATGACAGAGAAAGTTGAGCAGAGAATCTGTATCAAACTGTGCCAAAAGCTTGGTGATACTTGCTCAGAGTCCTATGCAAAGTTTTCAAAAATTTTCATTGTTTTTGACACAACCAAAGAGATCTTGTGCAACTGAAACCCAAGCGTCTTTTTTGGTC
>NC_068985.1:16180731-16181953 GCF_001194135.2 Octopus bimaculoides
ATATATATATATATATAAAAGAAAACAAAAAATGGGGCAAGAATGTAACAGGCGACAACAAAACATCCGGATAGTTAGACGATACAAAAAAGGACAGGAAAAAACAAGGAGGGGGTCATTCAGAGCTTCCTATCTTCAGTTGTGTACCAGATTATCTTAGCAGTTTCAGCCAGTTACTACCAAAACTGCTCCAATTTGGCCAGCCCCAAGAAAATCTAAGCTAAGAGCTCTAGATTCCTTCGAAGAAAGCAGCAAATGTAGACGAAAACAAGGACGAAAAAATGTAGAAATTGTATACAATTACAAATACAACCATGTGTCTTTCGACTAAGGACAAATTAAATTAAGCTGGCGTGTGTGGAAGTGAAGCCTTACGGCAGGGACATAGAGATGATAGTCCCCTTCTAATCCCTCTGCCCATACCTCTCTCCTCTCCTTCCACGTGACCGGTGTTCCGCCAAGCCTGACCTTTCTTTCTTGATTCGAGTACCATCCGTATAGTATCTCTTATATTTCTTCCCATGACTTTCATCTCTACGTCTCTGCCTCCAGGCTTCACTTCCACATACACCAGCTTAATTTAATTTGTCCTTAGTCAAAAGACACCTGTTGTTAAAGTCCTGTTGTTTGTATTTGTAATTGTGTACAATTTCTCCGTTTTTTTCGTCCTTGTTTTCATATACATTTGCTTGCTTTCTTCTAGGGTATCTAGTGCTCTTAGCTTAGATTTTCTTGCTACTGGCCAGATTGGAGCAGTCTTGAGTGTAACCGACCAAAACTGCTTAGATAGTTCTATATTTAAGAGATGAGGAATTATGTACATTATTTACACTTACATTTGACAGATATTTGTCCTCATCTTGTTTATTGTTAATACAACGTTTCAGCTGATATACCCTCCAGCCTTCATCAGGTGTCTTGGGGAAATTTCGAACCTGGGTTCTCATTCCTAAGGTATCTTTCGATGTTATTATTATCATTATTATTATTATTATTTTATGTTTGACTTTTGCTTTGCATTTGTACAAGTTGGATCCAAGTCTCACCCAGAGACCTCAAGAGATCTCAAGAGACAACAAGTTAGAAGTTCATGTAGGTGTTATGCCTAGGGTACCATATATTTGGATTTGTACATAGTGTTGTTCTAGAGAATGTTTAAAAAACCATAAGAGATAACTCGAATGAGGAGTCTAAAAACAGAAACAATTCCTATCATAGTAGG
>NC_068985.1:16182807-16183849 GCF_001194135.2 Octopus bimaculoides
TATATATATATATATATATATATATATTCTATAATGAACCCTGAACTAGCCTCATACTGTTCAGAGATAATGATTTACCAATTTTGTAAAACATTGCATCAATAAGTTTAGAAACGATCTGATAGACATGTATGGAACACTGAATATTACTAAGAATATTTCACTTTTTAGACATCCCACTAAATCTGACCACAAGTAAACTACAGCCTCTAAAATGCCAAATGAAGAAACAATATACATACACAAACATTCTAACCACTGTCCAGTCACAATTAATAACCTATTTAGATCAGGAAGTAGAACTGACAGCTCATCATCTGCTGGATATTTTCGACTGTGTCACCTTCCATTATCATAACAGTTACAAAAAGTAATTTTAGTGAGTAAGCAATATAAAAGGAACATTACCCACATAATAGCTGGACCAGGAAGAAAAATATGTTTAAGTTCAACAACATAGCAAGTTCAATCCATCCTCTATAGACGTTGAGGCTAGTTCAGGGTTCATTATAGAATAAGAGTGACTTCCTCCTCCTCCTCCTCATCATCATCATCATCATCATCATTTAATGTCCGCCTTCCATGCTAGCACGGGTTGGACGATCTGACTGAGGACTGGCAAGCCAGATGGCTGCACCAGGCTCCAATCTGATCTGGCAGAGTTTCTACAGCTGGATGCCCTTCCTAATGCCAACCACTTCGAGAGTGTAGTGGGTGCTTTTACGTGCCACCGGCACGAGGGCCAGTCACACGGTACTGGCAACAGCCACACTCAAAAAGGTGTTTTTTATGTGCCACCTGCATGGGAGCCAGTCCAGCGGCACCGGCAACGACCTCACTCGAATGATTTTCTAACGTGCCACCAGCACAAGTGCTAGAAGGCAACGCTGGTAACGATTACGCTCAAATGGTGCTATTTATGGGCCACTAACACGAAAGCCAGACAGCTGCTCTGGCAATGAACATGCTCGGACAGTGCTGTTAGTGCTCCACTGGCGCAGGTGCCAGTCATCGAGTATGGTTCAATTACAATTTCGATTTC
>NC_068985.1:16183859-16185659 GCF_001194135.2 Octopus bimaculoides
CGAGTATGGTTCAATTACAATTTCGATTTCACTTGCCCCAACAGGTCTTCGCAAGCAGAGTTTAGTGTCCAATGAAGGAGAGGTTGGCATGGGTGCCAGTCATCAGATTTATTTCGATTTCAGATTTCAATCTTGGTGATAATGACACTAACTGTAGTATATGTTTTCTCAAATTCCAGGGCCTTTTGAGAGGAAAGAGTTAGATATAGAAACATATTGTATCAAACTGGACAAATCTTCAAAGTGTTTATTTATACTGTTGAACTACATGATAATCTTGATTTTTAATATCTTTCAGAAAATTTCAATGAAAACTCCAGTTAATAGCAGCAAATCGATTTCCATCATAAACGACAACCAAAAACATTACAATACCAATTTGGCTTTTGTTGGTGATAATTCTGAAGATTATTTTTCTGATTTCCAAGCAGACATCGATGATTTTTATATAGTACTCGAGAAAGACTCAACATTGTTCCCTTCGACTAAAGAACTAAAACTAGAATTAATGCATGACATTATGTTGGATGATATATCTTTGAAAGGTGCCGATGCCAATGAACACTTTGATGAGGTCTCACCTAAAAATCAAAACAATGTAATTGTTTGATATTGATAAGCCATGTCAAATCACACACCTTATTGGAGAAAATCCAAAGTTTCAGATGCAAGCTTACAGATACATATTCACATTCCTTTGTACATACACAAACACACACACACACACGCACGTGTGTGTGTGTGTGTGTGTGCATATGAATGTAATTGATATATATGGCTGTAAATAGATATGAATGTGTCCTTTCAGGTGATTGTATGTTATCATCAGCTTTGAAAAACAAATAACTTTACTACATAAACTGAATACTTTTTCTCCATTTCAATCATGAAAATATGTGTAAATATATATATCATATATAGATGCATATGTGTGTGTGTGTGTGTGTGTGAGGTGGATTCTCCCATAAGCTTCAACATATGAAGATCTAACTGATAATATCATACCTGTTAGACAATCCACATAGTTGAGCTGTTTTCAGTAGTGAAGGCCAGGACCAGTTACACTTTTTGGAAATTCTAATAACAGAAAATGGGTGCAACAACTTAATGAACACCATACCTGAGGCTTCTCTTTTAGAGTTCTCAGATTTTGGTTTAATTACCTTTGCAATAGCATAGATTCCAGCCCATCCTTGAAGGCTAAATACACATCTTGGGACCAAATCAGAAATTTCTAAGTCCTTGGGCATATACATATATATATATATATATATATATGTATAACTGGATGGGCATTGAAACACCAGTTTGATAAAGTAATGTATGTATGCATGCATAAATGTCTGTACATACACACAATATATATATAAATACATAATTGAAAAAATTGGAGTCAACAAGGAGTACGGCTGGACATTTGTTTTTTAATCGCTACAATTGTTTCCACACAAAGTATGAATGCATAAAAACATATATGTATGTATGTATGCATGTATAAATATATATATATACTTTATTTAAAAGCAGCAGAAATATAACAAAAAGCTGTTACATATATATATATATATATATATATATATACTTTACAAGTAAAAGGGTAAAGGAATATTAGTTTATTAATGAATTAATAATTAATAATTTTTACCAAGCACATCAGTATGTAAACACCATTATCGGTGAAGAACTTATTTAAAAGTTCTTATAAATTTATAAACATAATTAAGGGATCAGCAACAGTTGCTTCACCACATACCGAAGTTCAGAAATAGCAGCTAAAGTGCTAAAACTCCAACAGATAGC
>NC_068985.1:16186409-16188995 GCF_001194135.2 Octopus bimaculoides
AAATATTTTGATGTGACTATTTTTCTACTGAACCAAATCTCAAACTATTTATGCCAAAGTGTAGCTGAGGAGGTGTCCTCTTTAAAACAATAGTTTGCAATTTAGTTGAAAACTGAATTAGTGGTGAAGCTTGGAAGCTGCTGCGATTGACGAAATGGTGGACTTAAGAATATATTCGACCACTTCCATGGTTGAATGATATATATATATATATGTATACTAGCTTAAAAGCTGTCCTATCGAGCGGCTTTTAAGCTAATATATAGCTTTTAAGCAACTGACCCTGAATGTGAAGATCTGCAAACAGATCTCTGACTTGTTCTGAAGAATTTGTTACAATTGCTTCCTCCAGAGTCATATCACAATAATGATCATAATATTCATCACAAAAAATCATGTCAAATAAATCGACGGAAACAATTGCAGTAATAAAAACCAACGAATCCAAAATTTCAGGATTGCAGGTCGGGATTTGGCCCAGAATGTTTTTAATTTAGTCACAGAGTTAGCCTTTAGATTTTCGTTGACTGGCACCTGTACCAGTGGAGCACTAACAGCACTGTCCGAGCGTGATCATTGCCAAAGCAGCTGTCTGATTTCCATGCCAGTGGCACGTAAATAGCACCATTTGAGCGTGATTGTTGGCAGCGTCGCCTTAGTGGCACTTGTGCCAGTGACATGTGAAAAAATATTCGAGCGAGGTCGTGCCAGTGCCGCTGGACTGGCTCCTGTGCAGGTGACACGTAAAATACACCATTTTGAGCATGGCCGTTGCCAGTACCGCCTGAATAGCCCTTGTGCCAGTGGTACATAAAAGCACCCACTACACTCTCGGAGTGGTTGGCGTTAGGAAGGGCATCCAGCTGTAGAAACTCTACCAGATCAAATTGGAGCCTGGTGCAGCCATCTGGTTCGCCAGTCCTCAGTCAAATTGTCCAACACATGCTAGCATGGAAAGCGGACGTTAAACAATGATGATGATTATTATTATTATTACAAAAATTGTTATCGTACAAAAAAATTTGTCACAAAAAGTCACGTAAAAAAACTTGCTGAAAACAATCTCAGTAAGGAAAACTTAGAAATCCAAACTTTCAGGATTGTGGGTCCTGTTCGGCCCGGAATGTTCTTAATTTACTCACGGAGTGAGTATGTTATGTTAGGTTATGGCCTCTAGGAGTTAAGTTGAAAAAGTGTGACACACTGACATTCACATTTATTATATTATTATATAATATTCTATTAAGGCGGCAAGCTGGCAGAATCATTAGCACATTGGGCAAAATGCTTAGAGGTATTTCGTCAGGCATTAGGTTTTGAGTTCAAATTCTGCCGAGGTCGATTTTGCCTTTCATTCTTTTGAGGTCGATAAAGTTTGTGCCAGTTACGTACTGAGGTTGATGTAATCGACTTAATCCCTTCCCCCAAAATTTGAGGCCTTGTGCTTCCAGTAGAACGGATTTATTAAAGTTGAAAAAGTGTGACACACTGACATTCACATTTATTATATTAGATATGTTTAATTTTGAGGAAACTTTATTTCAATTAAAGTATATTTTATATATATGTGTGTATATATATAATAAAGAAAGCAAGAAATAAAACAAATATGATAGTGTTCAGTATGTTGGCAACTGGAATTTCTGTTAAACAAAGTTGGGCATCATCTCCCTCTTTCTCTCTCTTTTATTATTACTCCTACTGCCAGCATCAACACTACTACTTTTAATAAAACACCATCAGCTCTCCTTAAATTTCTTTGTCTCACTTTCTCTTTCTCTGTCTGTCTTCACCCCCGCCCTCATCGTCTCTATGCCTACTATAACTCTCACCCCATCATGAAGAATAGTAGGAGTGTCATTGAATAGTGAGAGAGAGGGTCTACGTGTGACACACTGACACACAGAAATTAGTTTTCGCATTTATTATATTATATTATATACATATATATATATATATATATATATATATATATATATATAAGGTACAATGCACTCATAGTTGAAAGCTTTTGTATCACCCGATAGCTTCATCAGAGCTTCAAACATGAAGTGCAATTTTGTATGGGAAAGCATTTGCATTTATAAATACACACAGTAAAGTATTACTAACAAAAAAAGCATAAATGTAAGCAGGAAATGAATTCAGGAGTTTGAGCATGAGAAGCCCATGACAGAAGCATTTAACTGTGTGTGCATAGCAGAAATAGCTAATGAAGTGTATGCCATAATTTCTTACACATACACACATAGTGCTGGTGGCACGTGAAAAACAACAATCGAATGAGGTCATTGCCAGTGCCGCTGGACTGGCTCCTGTGCAGGTGGCATATAAAAACACCATTTGAGGGTGGCCGTTGCCAGTACCACCTGACTGGCCATCATGCTGGTGGCACGTAAAAGCACCCACTACACTCTCGGAGTGGTTGGCGTTAGGAAGGGCATCCAGCTGTAGAAACTCTGCCAGATCAGATTGGAGCCTGGTGCAGCCACTGCCTCACCAGTCCTCAGTCAAACCATCCAACCCATGCCAGCATGGAAAGCAGACGTTAAATGATGATGATAATGATGTATGTGTGTGTGTATA
>NC_068985.1:16189039-16202944 GCF_001194135.2 Octopus bimaculoides
TAAATCCTTTTTACAGTCAAGTTTTGTTTATGGTCCATTCAAGTAGTGAGTTCTTATTGAGTGAGTTGTATCCAGTTATGGGTGGCTTGTCTGGTATTCCTTGAAGAAAGCTGTCTAGACTCCGTTTAAAGCTGATAGGATCCTTTTCCTCTTTAATCAGTTTTGGGACAATGTTAAACAGGGCAGGGCCTGTTGAGGAAAAGAAATTATGTCGCAGTGTACCTATATGCTGTGATCCTGAATTGGGCAGGGGACGTATGGCCCATGGTCCCAGCCTTGGATGAACCTTGAAACTAATGCTCAGGTCATTTGGGCAATGCTGGCGGTATATTTTCCACATCGTACAAATGATGTACAGCTCGCGGCGGTGCTGGAGAGAGTAGAGCTTCATGGATTTAAGGCAGTCCCAGTAATCAAGATCAGTCATGCCTTCAATTCGTTTGGTGAGTGCCCTCTGGGGTAATTCAATCCTCAAGATGTTTTGTTTTGTATGGGGAAACCACAAGGGGCAACAGTATTCGAAGTGTGGCCGTACAAAGGAGGAGAAAAGTGGAATTATGACACCTTGTTCTGAGCATATTATACTCACAGATTACAGGTAATAACAAAGATAAAGATGAGTTTATGAGCAATCAAATTTAAAGTAAACATAAAATGGAGAAATATTGATCAACAACAATTGACTTCCATCAATTATTATTTTTTAATTCAATACAAATAGACTGCATTTCATCTAACAGCTGTTTCTGCTTCCAATGTTATATGGTATTACCATTGATATGCTAAAAAAATAATATTCATAATAGTTGGTAATAAAACCGATCTGAAACATGGAGTTTCATCCAAGTGAAGAAAAATACATACGTAAAAGAAGAGCCAAGAGAGGAAAAGGAAAGGCTGAATATGTTTGAATCATACTATTTTGCTCATGTGTCTCTGGGATGTTGAGTAATGACTAAACTTAAAATAGTAACTGGTGAATTAATTTTTTTCTATTGGGGTAATAGGGTGGATAATAAAAAAAGTAAAAATAAAGGGATACGCCAATAGGTTAAGTAAAAGAGGGAGTGGAGGTACCATAAAGTTTAGAAGTAATCATAATAGATTTTTAATAATTATGTTTATAGTACAAATTAGGGTTAGGGTTAGTTTCTATCATATTAAAGTGCCCAACAATTAATTTCAATTATTTGCTTACTAATATGTGGTAGAGTCCAACCACCTATTGCTCGTAATGGGACTGACCAAGGTCAATGTTTGATATAATTGGTCAGTTAAATTTGAAAACAAAGGGCAAGCTATTAAGAATGTTATATAGGTTGATATATATAAATAATGGTATGGAAAAGTAGTATTTGTTGTCAGGAGCCCAAAAAATGCTTGGGAAATTATATATATATATTAAAAAAAAAAAAACAAGTACAATGCGAAGGAATGAACAATGCCAGCAGTATCATTAAAACATAGAGGTATCTGTTTGGACGATTAGGAATTAAGGCGGTTGGGTGGGGGGAATGGTCCAAAAGCTTTATAAAATAGGAGTGTTAAATTAGAATTTATTCTGTAGGAAAAGAATTAAGTGACCTAAATTGGGAGATAAGTCCAACTTCTGAACTAACATCCACAGTATCTACATATATATATATTTATCTATCTATCTATATATATATATAAACAAAATTAAGGGATCAGCAACAGGTTGCTTCACCACATACCGAAGTTCAGAAATAGCAGCTAAAAATGCTGAAATTCCAACAGATAGCAGATACCCGCAACTCACATAGGCAAAACAAGAAGAAAAATAACGAACTAACTAGCCATAGTTAATCATAGACATGTTTCTGGTTTAGGAGTATAAAAACTCTTCATTACCTCATCGGTATGATATTCCTGTTGTAAATTCGACGATACTGGCAAATGTGCATGCACGATCTAGCGCCATCATTGCAGTCGACACATTTTGAAAGTATCTCCAAATCCACATAGGCGAGCCAGCCCATCATCTTCCCCCACGGATTACCATGTGCGTCGCAGGCAGTACCACAGAAAATCTGTGGTTTACTATCCGGGAGTGAATAATTAATTATTACAATTAAAAGGGTAAAGGATTATCAATTTATTAATAAATTAATAATTAATAATTTTTACCAAGCCCTTCGGTATGTAAGCACCATTATCGGTGTGGAACTTATTTAAAAGTTCTTATACATTTATAAACAAAATTAAGGGATCAGCAACAGGGCTTGGTAAAAATTATTAATTATTAATTTATTAATAAATTGATAATCCTTTACCCTTTTAATTGTAATAATTATCTATATATATATCTATATATATATATATATATATATATATATATATATACATATATATATATATACACACACACACACAAACAGGCTCTTTTCAGTTTCTGTCTACCAAATTCACTCACAAGGTATTGGTTGGCTCCCTGTGTAGCACCTTGAGAAAGGTGCCACACAGGGAGACTGAACCCGAAACTTTGTAGTTGCAGAGTTAGCTTCATGACGAACAACACAGCCATGCCTACACTTATAACTTTGCCCTCCAATTACTTGGCTCATCCTGTCACAATGATTGTTCTGAAGTAAAACAAAATAATTGATATCACTGGTTTCATAATAATTGATAATGTAATACTATTCTAGTATCAACAATGTTATGAATCTGAATTACAGTAATTAATGAAATAAAACAAATTCAGGACAAATCTATTTATTCACCAGAGTCTGAAGAAGTACAAGTACAACAAATTATATACAAATAACAAAATATTATATATATATATATATATATATATATATATATATATATATATATATATATGACCAAAAAAACTGACAAAGTAGGAACCATCTTTTTCTTTGGAAAAAAGGAATAGAAATAAGGTTTATTCAACAATTCTCATCAGAAATGCTGTTAACCTGAGTAGGGAGGAATGGAAAATAAAATATATATATATATACATATATATATAAAGAGAGAGAGAGGGGGGAGAGTGGTGTTCAATTGAAAAAAATAAAAAGTAAAACGAAACAAATTGTATTAAAATGTGACTATAATGCAATTTCTCATTTTAGTTCATGAAGCTTTTTCTCTACCACTTCTCCTCCTCCTCTTCCTCCTCCCTTACACACATTAGACAAGCCTACATACTTTTGTTATTGTTGTTTTGCTCTTTTGCTGATAAAACATACCAACAAAGTTTTAAAACAAAATCCTGTTATGATTAGAGTAGTTGCTAGGGAAGAAGCCAACAGCAAACATCTGATGAGATGCAGTAATGTAGTAGCATATTGAAACTATGTTTAAATGGCTGGGATCAGTAAAACAAAAAAAAGTATTAATAATAATAATAATGATAATTAATAAACAAATAAAATATTCACATTTATCATAAACATTGAAAAAAAGAAAAGAAAAACTGAAACAAAAGCTAAAATATCTATTGAAGGCTTTATAAATAGTTCCAGCCATGTGAGGGTGTTTTTCAAGATGAACTTCAAGAAGTTTGTTACACTAGCGACTGATTCTTTCTGCTACTGGTTTATTTTATCATAGATTTCTTTTTATTAATTTACAAATGGAAATTAAAATAAACAATTATAAATATACACAAGGGGAAACTCACATTGGTAATAATGATCTAACTTAGGCACAAGGCCACACAATTGGGGAGCGGGTATAGTCAAAAATGTCAAACCAGTACTCCACTTGTTCTTTCTCATCTGCCCCGGAAAAAATGTAGGACAAACTAGACCCCAGTGGGATTTGAACTCAGTGATCATAATAATAATAATAATAATAATAATGTCTGATTATTAGAAAAAGTAAAATACCAGGAAAAATAGTTTAATATATGCAAATTGATATACTTATATCTTCGAAAAAAATATTTATTAAAAGAAAAAAGAAGATATGATCTATAGAATCTCAAAAGAAGAAAATTTAAAACAATAAAACAGAAAATTTCAAATTTATCTCAACCAAATTTTATGACATTTATTTTAGTGCTTCACATAATTCAACACACACACATACACACACACACAGAGTTTTATTATCTTATGACTCATGATAGTTCTACGGCTATATGGATATGTGAAGCAATAAAATCCATGTAATAAGTATTGGTTTTTCAACTAAAATAACAGAAATATGTTAGTGTAAATTTCTAGACAAATGTCTTTATGTCCATATAGTATTAGAATGAAATACTTTCTTAGTATTCCTGCATAACAAATCACGAGAAATCTTAGATTAAATAATAAAAGAAACGATAATGAAAAATATAAACAAAGATTTTTTGTTAAAGTTCAAAAAAGCAAAAATTTATGACATAATGATGTTTTTGTTTTTTTCTCTTTTTCAATCACGAATGAAAAGTGGAAGAGAGAAAGGGGAGTAGTGAAAAACAAAAATTTAAACTGCTACATAGTTTTCCATGAAATATCTATACACTTCAAATTCAACTAAGAACTTACTCTCATCTTGACATTTATTTAATGAAGAGTTTGGCAGATAAAAAGAGGGTGAAAGAGTCCATTGGAATTGAAAGCAAAAAATAATAATCATAATTGTAAAAATAGACGTATGCAAATGAGAACTTACAATGAGATGAAAAATAATGAAAATATCATATGCATGGCTTATTTATTTCATGTGTTTTTTTGGAGGTTTTTTTTTTCAGTTGAAAAGTTTACAATTAGCTGTATTATTGAATAATTTCTCTGTACAAAGTTTGATTGGGAAACAAAGAAAATAAAAATAACTATATCTGTATGTCCATTTTGTTTCTAACAATAACAGCTGATTCAAGCACCCTCTTTCTACCCACACAAAGCAGCAGCAGTAACATAAGCAAGCAGTTGATAAACTCACAGCCAAATTGTACACATAAATGAGGAGCATTGATTGGACGGGTATTGGGGGATAAAAGTTGTAGGGGGTATCAGGTTAACAAAATTATATAGAATCGGGAAGGAAATTAGAAATAAACTTGTAATGTTCACATAATACTAAGTTTTTTGTTTGCTTTATGATTATATTTCAGTTTTTCCACATTTCACAAAAGCAATAATGACCATGTCTCTATTTCACCAGCAAACATAGCAAATTCTTTCTACAAACAATGCCAAAATATATGGCCTTATTTTCTAAAAATTCACTCAAATCAAGTGTGGCATTAACTACTTTTAGTCAGCAGTGTCGATTGATACAAAAACAAACACTAAATACTGACATTATGGTTACTTATATCAAGACAAAATAAAACTAAATAATAAAATATATCCAAATTAGGAATATAGTCTTGATTTTAAAGTTAACCAGAATTAAAATAGTTTAGTTACACATGAAGGAAGGTGAGCAAGAAATTATATATATATATATATATCTAAAATATAGACAATATTTCAGATATTCAAAATAGAAAGTTAAATGAAGATCATGAAAGTAATGAAAAGAAATATTTGCACATAGCTTGGATCTTGAACATGGCAATCAATAAGCAGTTTCTCTTTAATCCTACTAAAACAGAATTCTGCATAGTTATTTATAGTGCAGCTTTCAAACAAAGACTTATATTTAATAGGGGGAAAAAATAGAACTAAGAAGCTACTCATTAGAATAAAGTATAATGAAATTTTCAATTCAATGTCCAATGAATTAAAATCATTAGAAGAAAAAATTCAAATGACAATTATATACTGCTTCTCAGAATTATAATAGATGGCCAAAGATGCATGACTGACAGACAGGTAGGCTGGAATATACTATAAACCAATTTAAAGAACAAAATTATTTACTATATAGTTGTTGTAAGTTATTTTTGTATCTATCAGAATTAAAACAGTTAAATGAATAATTATTATATCACAGTCAGAAACTGAAGATATCCTTTTTTTTTTTTTTTTGTGAATATATTAATTTGAAATATAGAATGAATCGTACACTCAGCCATGTGCAAAAACGAACTATTAGCAATCCTTCATTTTACTTTATATGTTTAAAAGCTTTTTAAAAATAGCCTATAATAAATCTTAATACTTAAAATTGAGAAATAATACATCAATATCCTATATGTATATATACATTAGTTACATATTGTTTAAGCAGTCTCATTATAGTATATCTACCAAAAAATATACATCATTAACACAAACAACGTACTTTGTCTCTTTAAAATCTGTTTTAAATACTTGATTTTAAATTGATTTATTTTGGTTTGGTGTCGGTTAATCATAAAAACATGAACAAAAAATTATTCATCAAAGTAACATTTTCTCAAACAATTTATCAAATTATAGCAAATATTGGCAATATGGAAAATAGATTGAAAAAGATAAAAAAAGGTTATATTGGTACATTTTTTAAAAAATTATTTTTAATATCAAAATGTTATACTGTGCATGTATATGTATGTCATGTTTATGTTTACAGTCTGAAAACTGGGTAGTAGTGTATGTTAATAACCTTCATCAAGGCCAATGCACAATTTCAGTTAATTGAATCATTTGAAAGGATCCTAATGTTATTACAGTACAAAGCAATTAGCAGTTGAACAAAATCATAAACATGTGTTATAATGTCACACATTAGGGCAGCAATTGTACAGAAATAGTCAATTATATTAGTGCATTCTTGAAATGATTCAGTGAGCTTTTAAAATTCAGTCAAGAATCCTGATATTTTTTAATGCTTCGATCAAATGTTTCTTTTTAAAAAGAAATTATCTAAATATTTGCTATAATTCAATTGGTTGGAGTAATTATTAATTCGATTAACTGTTTTTTGGTCATCTACATTCAATAAATTCTAGTTCAATCAACTGTTCGCATAACCATTTATTTCTGTATTACAAAATGAGTGGTGTTTTAGTAACTGAATTTTATATAGGCATTTGCAATAAATAACTAATTGCAATCCTACAATCCACCTTACATGTTCACAGGTTTAACAGCTGAATTTGAATGTAAATGGAAGAATTGAGAAATAAAGAAATAATCAAGATGGAAATCCAGTTCAAAGATCCAACAAGCTGCACTGACCAAAGATGTGTCCCAAAATGACACCATAAGAATATTAAATGCAATGAAATCATTTACACACTCTTATAATTAAGATTTTTGACATGGGCACAAGGCCACAAATTTCAAAAGAGAGTTGGATGTATAGATGAACAAGCCATATTTTACTAAATATTCTGTAATTTCTATCATTTAATGCATTTTTTAAAAATAATTTAGTTAGAAAATATGCTGCATAAAAAGGAAAATAAAATGCTTGCTGATCAAACTAATTACTTTAAAAAGAAAAACTGAATTATTAAAAACCCAACATAATCTATAGATGCCTTAACATTTCTAACCAACTATTCAAAAGTACTCTTTTATTGTGAAATATGTTATAGGCACTTTCTTCCTTTTTCTGACAAAGAATATTGTTACTATATATATATATAGTGTGTGTGTGTGTGTATGTGTGTAAATGGTAATGAAATACAACTATGCTGATGTTGTTTAGCCCTAAGTTGATCTTGATCATACAGACATATGGTCAAACACATTCCATTCACAGCCAAATGAATATTTAGGACTACATTATCGAATGTATTCTTCCTTTATTTAACATGATAGTGTGAGCTTTGAGAGAGATTTGGCTGTTATCAACCAGGGAATCCTCTGTTGATTCCTAATAAATCTAATGAGTAGAAACTGCATTTGTTTGTTTTCCTGTAGAACTGTAAGATATTTGCTATTATTTGCAAGTAGGAAACTAATTACTAAGGTATAGTAATGCCTTGTATATCTGTCATCACGTAGACAACTTCTGAATAAATTGAAAGAAGTTGTAAATATATACACTCACTAGTCTAAATGACTGCAAGTACCACACAGTGTTAAATAGAAAAAAAATTGTCTTTGTGTACGTAGTGTAATTCAATTATTTTGTAATGATGTTTAAATCAAATATATAAATTTCATTTTTTTTTAAATGACAGAAATGTTTAATGCAGAAAGAAAAAAAAAAGGTACATAGAAAGTGAAAAATAAAAACAGAGTAAAGGAAGATAACCTTCCAATATCTCAAAAAAAAAAAGATTTTCAAAGAATACTGAAATAGGAGAAAGTTATGTTAGAAAATTGAAAGAAAAAATGGTTTTGGTACAGATCAACTATAAAACCTGGACTAATTTATCTTACTGCCAAGCTTTTTCAATCCCAAGATTGGAGAGAAAAGGAATGCAGCATTGGCAATGCAAAATAAAATACTAGAAGTTTTCACCATGAAGGCTGAGATAAAGTTTCTCATTTGAAAATAATTTTTATGAAATGTAAAGCTGGAAACCTAAACTATAATAACTTAGCTGAATGTAATTTGTTCATAACAGGAAAGCATCATTACAAGAAGCATTAAGAACATGGTATCTAAATCAAAGAACTTCAAAAGTTATAAACAAGATTCCATGTTATGAATATACTAGATTACTGAAGTAAAGAAAAAACAGAAAGGAGAAATTTAAATTAATATAATGGAAGAATTGAGACTAATTAGACAGAAGACAGGGGCTAAACTCAAGGAATACAGTGAATGAGGAAGTTCAGTATGTACAATGAAGGAATCTGAATGAAGAAACCATGCAATATGTCACGTGGACCTTGCACAAAAGATACATATACACATACATACATATACACACACTCATGTAGTTATGCAGAAGTTCAGGCTGTTTACTTTGGCAAGGAAGCAATAAGACTGAATGTCTTTGTGATTAACAGCAGAGATCAAGAAACTACTGAAGTGAAACACTAACTAACATTGGATGTGTACATCTAATGAGGTAGCAAACATATTATATGTAATCCACTTTACAGAATCATGAAATATATTGAGGGAGGAGTGAAATCAATTTCTCTGGGAGACAGAGTTATGTTGATGGATTTTCTCACATGACTGTAGAGGAATAAGGAAGTCGTATCAGTAGAAGCAAAGAAAGATGGAATATTTCCAGAAATGAAAGCATGACTGTATTTTGAAAACTGCCCAGAAGATAGTATTGAAGGGACAGTGAAACATCCAAGGTATAGCTGTTAGACTCTATGTAATAATCTAATAGAAATTTCTATAAATGAATGAAATTGCTAGAAAACAGTAATCTGAATTATCTGTTCATTTACAAGACAAAACACGAAGAAGGAAGAAAAGAATTTAAAGAAATGATAAACTTGTAAACGGAATCATGTCCAGACATGTTATGCCTGTCAATGGAAGCATTCCTGTTGAAATGTCATTTGAATAGAGTTTCACACAGAGAGAGTGTTTTCCTCATTAGTTCATATTCACTAAAACATGTCATTACATAAAAAGAAATTTTAGCTGAAGATTAAAATGGGTCTTGGGGCAATTTTGAAGAAGTTACTTCATCTAATGTGGTCAAGGAAACAAGAATTATCAAATGCAGTGGTAGAAATGAGAAATTAATAAACATGTAAAATAGACTTGAGAACTCCCTTTATGATAGAAAGGTGTATATATGGGAAAACCTTGGAAGTATAAGCCAGAAGATAAGGAGTTCTATATATATCATTCATGGTTACTGAGAAATCCAAGTGAGCAGACAGACCTGACAAAACTTCAATTCCAGAAAATATTCCAAAGTGTAGAAAACACTCTGAAAATAGAAGACTAACTAATGTTATTCACATCAACACTTTATAAATGAACAAAATCATTTTTTTTTTACTCCACTTTCTGAATTATATTATACTCAAAAGAAATAATTAGCTGTTTGATGTGTAACAATATAACAAGCATGTAAAATATTAGAAGGTTATTGATTTTCATCAATTGGTGATAGGAAATTCTCAGTACACAGGCAAGTAATAAGACATTACTTTATGAATCATTGAAACAAATCAAAAGTTGTTAGATTTTAAATTTTCTTGTAATCATCCAACTATAAACAGTGCATAAGATTGTTTTAGACCTACTAATAGTTTTTTTAAAGAACATCTGTTGGTAATTATTGATAATTATCATTAAAAAAAAGTAAGAAGAAATGTAAGAATATTTAATTGATGTCAATGTTTTAATACAATTCAGCACTATACTTTAAACCAAGAATTAAATGCTATACATATTAAAAACTGCAAATATATTATAAAAATTTAACCATAAGGAATTGAAGTCTATGTCTTTGTAAGCAATATTTTTTCTTGTCTATTTATTATTTTCTTTTCTTTAAATTCAATACTAATTCCTTAGAGAATGTCTAAACTTCATTTACAACCTTGGCATCAGTAAGTCAATGAGGCCAGCTTCATTTATTAGCAATATGCTAAGGTGTACACAACCACATATCTGAAGTTACTTGCAATAGTAACTTGGTTAAAAGACCCAAGAGCTGAGAAAAGACTACACAAACTATTTCTATAGACTGGATATTTGGTACCACACAAAAATATATAGTTCGGTTACATTACTGTTTCCATAATTCATTAAAAAAATGTAAAATATTTGTTGCTATTTTATACTAGTTCATATTTGTCTTACTTAGCACACAAATGTTGTTCAGCTTTGTAGGAACAGCAAGAGAAAAAATTAAAACAAGACAAATTGCTTAATGCCATCATATATATTTAGAAGATACTAAAACAGTCCTTTGTTGTTTTGTTATTAGAGAAACACTATTGAATTACCAAGTTTCAGATCAATGGTGATGTTTATTTACAAAGCTATGTGCAATAATTCATTACTTACATTAATTCAAACATGTTTGAACAATAACATAGTGAAGAAAAAAAAATTGTCCATTATGCTACAACATTGTGTGGGCAACACCTTTTGGAATTAAAAAAATACAAAATTGACAAACATGACTGGAAAATTATTAAATAGTTTGTAAAATTAGTGATAATTCAACATAAGGCTTAATTTGTTTATATTCATTTTATTCCAAGGCTGAAACAAGATTGTTTGCTCACAGAAACATAACCACAATGTGTTTGCATGTATGGGCTTACTTGTTTGATGTATATATATTTGCGTGTACTCATTGTTAAACAGAAAGAGTAGACTAGTACACGGACTGTCTTCACCCAAGGAAAGCTACTAAAAACACCTGGCCAGCAGGTGGAATAAAAGTTTAAAGTAGCTAATGGCAAAGGATAAGGGAACTCTTCTGATAAACTTGAGTCAAGATCATGCCAGGTGATGCTGCAATATTTCAACAGTATACAGGGTCCAACATGTAAAATTTAATATTTCGACAATGAACAGTTTGTTTTTGTTTTTTTGTTTTTTTGTTTTCAGAAAATTTTCTTTCATATGTTATAATTGACAACCAGTTCATACATGTAAGTGTACATGTATGGCAAATAGTGTGTAAGATTTAAATAACTGCCATTCAGGCATCAAATACAAAACAAATTAGTTAAAATGTCCAATATAAAATGGGAATTTGAAAAGTTGTATGTGTGGTGGACTGCATCTAATGTTAAGGTAGATTGTCAGTAAATTGAGAAAAGAGGTGTGGGCAACAATCAAAGTAGCATCACCAGAAATGACAAATGGTGTTTAGAAAACAAACTCATTGACAATAATAAAAATAACAACTGCACAATGTGGAAGTGAGGGGGGTGCTGACAACCTTTCAAATAAATAGTTCATATATTTTTGGTATGTTTTATAATTGTTTTTTTTTTTAGTTGTTTTCATTTTTTTTTTGTTGGTTTGTTGTTTCAGTTTTTTTTTTCTCCATAGTCTTTCCAAATTGGTTTTGCTTTCCCAGCAAAGACATCAGTGGGATATTTGTTGGCTAAATGTGTCAGGATTTAATAATAGGAGAGAATCAGATATTTTTTTTAAATCCATATACACACACACACACACACATATATATGTATGTGCACATCTGTATGCATATATACATACATACATACACACACACACATGTATTTATACACACACAAATAGCTCTACATATATATGCACATGTATTTATATATATATATATAACATACATTAATACATATATGTTACATACAGATACATATATGCATACAAACATATACAAATACAAACATGCATATGTGTGGGTGTGTATGCACACACATACATACATCTCCACACACACACACACACACACATATATATATATATATATATATATATATATATGCATGTGTGTGTGTGTGTGTGTATGGTGAAGTGCACAGTCAGATTACCTTCCTGCACTTGATGCACAACCAACAGGACTGCTACTGTTACTACCACTTGAACCTAACATCTGCAATATATTTTTCGTGTACTGAAGCTCTTCCTGCAATAAAATTGATATTCAAATATTAAGAGTTGTTAAATAACCATGTCTAATAAAGAGAAATTACATAATAATTGGATAGAATATTTGTATAGATTATATCATCACAATCATCGTTTAATGTCTACTTTTCCATACTTAAATGAATCAGACAGAATTTATTGAGACAGATTATTTTTGTGACCAGACGCCTTTCCTGTCACTGACCCTCACCTGTTTTCAAGCAAGATAATATTTCCCCGTAGCAGGTCATGTTTTTCGTGGAAGAGTAGAAATAAACTAGAAATAAACAGCCTCGCTTCTATGACAAAGAGGTTCATTAATAACACCACACATACACACAAATAAAGGGCCTCTTTAAGTTTCTGCCTACCAAATCCACTCACAAGGTTTAAGTCAACCCAGGGCTTTAATAGAAGATAGTTGCCCAAGGTGCCATGCAGTGGGACTGAACCCAAGACCACATGGTTGGGAAGCAAGCTTCTTAACTGCACAGCCAAACCTGTGCTTATACACACATACATACTTATGATGTATATACATATATAAATATATATATATACATGTATATATATATATATATCATCATCATCATCATCATTTAACGTCCATTGTCCATGCTGGCATGGGTTGGACAGTTTGACCACACGTACACTTTCTATGCTGCCATGTGTTGTGCCAGTTCATCATGGTCTGGATCATTTTTTCTTATTGGGCACTGCCATGTCCATGTATTGATGCTTGCACATGTTGTTTGGCTTGCTTTCTATGACTGATGCACCAACATTAGAGATTGAATAAAAGGACCTCAGAGCCCTATGCATTCACAGCTCAGTTTGTTAACACAAACACATGAAATCATGACAGGAAGGGCATCTATCCACAGAAACATACAAACAAAGAAGGAAAAGCAAGACTTGTACTCTATCAGCAATACCAATGTCTCTAAGCAAAAGTGGCATATAAAAAGCACTATTTGAGTGCGATCGTTTCCAGCTTCGCCTTACTGGCACTTGTGCTGGTGGCATGTGAACAAAACATTGGACTGACTCATGTGCAGGTGACATGTAAAAAGCACCATTTGAGCGTGGCTGTTGCCAGTACCGCCGGACTGGCCCTCGTGCTGGTGGCACGTAAAAAGCACCCACTACACTGTCGGAGTGGTTGGCGTTAGGAAGGGCATCCAGCTGTAGAAACTCTGCCAGATCAGATTGGAGTCTGGTGTAGCCATCTGGTTCGCCAGTCCCCAGTCAAATCGTCTAACCCATGCTAGCATGGAAAGCGGACGTTAAATGATGATGATGATCTAACTGTACTGAAAATATGCTCGGAGCAACTGGGATAACAAGAAGAACTCATATGAAAAGATTTACAACACCTAATGTAAACATGGAAAAATGGCCAACAGATTGAATGCAGACAGGATGTACTCACTCTAAATTCATCTCTTCCATGTAGAGATTTAAGTTTTTCTTGTAAGATTTCAATAAATTCCAGCTGTGGTTGTTTACAGTCTTCAAGAGAACGTGGATGATCAGTAAGAATAGCTAACAAACATGCCA
>NC_068985.1:16203234-16215464 GCF_001194135.2 Octopus bimaculoides
GCAAGTGAAATATTCTATAGAGGCACATAAAAAGCACCATCTGAACGTGGCCAATGCCAGTGCCGCCTTGACTGGCTTCCGTGCCGCCAGTGGCATGTAAAAAGCACCATCTGATCGTGGTCAATGCCAGCTCCTCTGGCCCCTGTGCTGGTGGCACGTAAAAGACACCCACTACACTCTCAGAGTGTTTGGCGTTAGGAAGGGCATCCAGCTGTAGAAACACTGCCAGAACAGATTGAAGCCTGATGCAACCTCCTGGCTTCCCAGAGCCCAGTCGAACCGTCCAACCCATGCCAGCATGGAAAACCGACGATGATGATGATGATGAATAATTACATAGATATACAAAAAACACCCCCAGCTAATATTAGTTTGATATTAGATAATCCAAGGGAATTAACTCAGTAATACACCGAGTCAACTAACAAAACGTTATGTATCGGTTTCTGGAAAGCAATATAGATATGGTCTATTACAGATTGAGAGCTTAGCTTCCTATCAATCAGAAGTGATAGAATTCACTTCATAATGCAAAAAGACATTAGATGCAGTTCATTACAATCATGAATATAAAATACAATACTTGTGAATGTAGTTGTTCTAATTTTGCTTTTGTAATAATTTCCAATAAAATTTTCATAGAATGCAACAATAATTTTTATTTGAAAAACTCTTTAATTTTACAAGTACATGTATTTAGTTATTTTTATTACTTAAATCTGTTTTAGGATTTACATCACAGAAACTTAAAATCCACACAGTTAAAATTAAAAAGGCCCATTCCACAAAGATCATGGTAGGCAGCAGACGTAATAATCTGGTCCAGAAGTTGGAATTGCAACCTCATGGTTCTAGGTTTGAACCACAGAATCTTGAGTACAGCTTGGAGTTGGACTCAGGAGTATGGAATTAGGTAAATGGAAACCGTGTAGAAGACTGTCATATATGTATGCAATAACCTTCACTGATGTACAAGATCATAAAAACAGAAATACTGGTCATAGACTCTTGCTTCTCACTCTCAGTCATGTAGTAATTAATGTAGTAATTAATCTAATGGAAACTTGTAACTAGCAACTTTACTGTTCATCAATTTTGATACGAAATTTTTAAAACCTAAGAAATTTATGCAAAAAAAAAAAATCTAAACATAATACAACAATTAAAAAAATCACCTCTAAAATTGGAATACTATAATCCATAAAACCTACCTTTCACTGCAGGCTTTTGGTTAACAATATTCCGCAACAAGAAAGCAGATTTTATTTTGAGCTTTTCAACATCAGCTTGCATAGCTCTCATCAAGTAAGAGAACCCATCTCTTTTGATAAAATTATCTTGTGCTGATGGTTCTTCTCGGCATAAACCTGTTGTAGATAAGAGGAAACCATTCAATAGCAATGCATTTTTTTTTATACATATATATATATTTTTTATTTAGAGTTATGATGCTTCAATCTCTCTCTTTCTTGCTGTATGTACATACACACACACACACACACACAAACTGTCATCTCTTTTAATTGAATAAATGCACAAGAGCAGTGACAGTCAATAGTAAGATTGGTAGAGAATCAGACAAAATAACTTGTGGCATTTAGTTAAATTTTTTAATGTTCTGAGTTCAAATCCTATTGTGATACATGTTGAATGTAAACCTCTCAAGACTGACAACATATATACTGGGGTGAGTGTAAATGACTATACTCTAGAAAATGATGCCCCAGCACAGTTATAGTACAAGGACTTAAATTAAGAAAAAAGTGCACTGGCTACATGATGAAGAAATTCACTTTGCCAATGTGGTTTGAAATTCAGTTCCATTGTCGAGTACCTTCAGCGAGTGATTTCTATTTAACTTCAAGCTGATGAACGACATGTGAGTGAATTTGGTGGATGGAGACTGTAGGAAGCTTGTCATACATGTATATGTATGAACAAGCTAATTTTTGATTAACAGTATTACCATATCTCTGTAGAGTTAACCTTGAGAGACATAGCTCCAATCGATCTAACACATTTAATAACAAATTAATGATGGCAATATAGCTTGAACACAGCTTAGATACAAGACTTAGAATAATTAAACTGTTCCACAAAACTAATGTCATCTTTTTGAGCATGGCCGTTGCCAGTACCGTGTGACTGGCCCTCGTGCCGGTGGCATGTAAAAACATTCACTACACTCTCGGAGTGGTTGGCGTTAGGAAGGGCATCCAGCTGTAGAAACTCTACCAGATCAGATTGGAGCCTGGTGCAGCCTGCTGGCTTGCCAGTCGTCAGTCAAATCGTTCAACCCATGCTAGCATGGAAAGCAGACGTTAAACGACGATGATGATGACGATGAATACATTAAATGTGTTAATTATATCTCAACTATTGTTGTTTTATGTGGATGGTGTCCCTGAGCAATTTATTTCACTAACGTATATTATAACTACCTTAAATATAATAACACTAACTTTATTTAATACTCTTTATTAAGTCCACAGAGCAGATAAACTGCTAAATAAGATAAGCTAGAGCAATATAAGTGTGAAATATGTCTCCAAGAGAAGCTTTAACAGATCACTCAGACTATACAAGTTGTAGCAAAGTATTTCCTTGAAGGATTAAAAAACACATTGGACAAGCTGATAGCAGTTGGAACACCTTTGGTTATTTGATAAAGATTGAATTAGGGTAAAAGAACAATACATTTTAAGTAGTGACAGCCTCTATTTGGCAGATAAATGGGCAACTTTAAAAACATATCAACTCGTTTGAGCTGTTCCAACATTTTATAATGTAAGAAAAGAAGCCTCTTACATGAAATAGCATGCAATGCCTTGATACGGACACTGGTAGTAGAATCATTGTCCAATACATCCATCATTGTGTTGAGTAACTCAGAATCTAATACTGCCTTCTGACAGAATGGGTTATTTTGAACAAGGGCTGCAATAAGGTCGAGTGTCCTCCAGCGTAATTCTGAATTAGGATCATGAAGAAGACTGGGCAGGATCTCAAAACCTCCAATTTTAAAGAAATCTAGAATAAAGAGAAAACACAAAAATATGATGTAATTATAATTCTCAAACAAATTAACTAAAAAAGATATTTTCAAGATAAAAGAATTCTTAACAAAGACAAAAAAACCCCACCCAAACGGTCAATGACATCAATCCCAAGTACCTGACGAATTCTTTATTTTATATAGACAGTAAGCCTCATAGGTTATCTAACTTTGGAAATGCAGGATCAACTACACCCACCCAGGGTATATAGGATGAGTTACACTGCATCTACAAGGATATAATATGGATTACAGTTGGCTTCAGCTGGCCTCTACTCCTGATTATATTTGTACCACTCCCAGAACATTTTATGCATTTACCCTGGGCAATGCCCTTCTCCATGGGTGCACAGTGCATTCCCCACTACTGTGGACTTGGTTGATCTGTTGACTTGTGGAGCTTATGAGCCTTCATAATATACTTTGATCTCTTATGTTATTTCAGTGTTTGCGTATTCACAGATATACACACGTGTATATGTTAATGCACATGTGTGTATATTTTGATGTACATGTAGAGGTTTTTGAGTGTATATGTAAGTATATATATATATATATATATATATATATATATATATATATATTTAATATGTGTATGATTGTATTTTGTATGTATATACAGATATACTCTTTACTCTTTTATTTGTTTCAGTCATTTCACTGTCGCCATGCTGCAGCACTGCCTTTAGTCGAGCAAATCGACCCCAGGACTTATTCTTTGTAAGCCTAGTACTTATTCAATCGGTCTCTTTTGCCGAACTGCTAAGTTTCAGGGACGTAAATACAACAGCATCAGTTGTCAAGCGATGTTGAGGGGACAAACACAGACACACACACACATATATACGACGGGCTTCTTTCAGTTTCTGTCTACTAAATACACTCACAAGGCTTTGGTCGGCCCGAGGCTATAGTTGAAGACACTTGCCCAAGGTGCCACGCAGCGGGACTGAACCTGGAACCATGTGGTACATAAGCAAGCTACTTACCACACAGCCACTCCTACTTTACTCCTTTTTATATATTTGTGTATGTATGTATGTATATTATATTTTATATGCATATATATGTATTGTCTTACACTGGATACTGAAGTGCAGTATAGAACCCATTACTCAGCCCAATTTTGGCTGCATGTCACACTTTACTGTGTCCCTTTTTTTGATACATATACATCATCAAAATACATATGCACAGGAGTGGCTGTATGGTGAGAAGCTTGCTTCCCAACCACATGGCTCCAGGTTCAGTCCCACTGTGTGGTACCTTGGGCAAGTGTCGTCTACTATAGCCTCAAGTCAACCAAAGCCTTGAGTGGATTCGGTAGGTGGAAACTGAAAGAAGCCTGTCAAATATATATATATGTATTTGTATGTTTGTGTTTGCCACCTCACCATCGTTTGACAACCAAAGCTGGTGTGTTTACGTCCCTGTAACTTAGCAGTTCAGCAAAAGAGACCGATAGAATAAGTAATAGGCTTACAAAGAATAAGCCCTGGGGTCGATTTGTGCGACTAAAAGCAGTGCTCCGGCATGGCCGCAGTTAAATGACTGAAACAAGTAAAAGAATATATATCATTACTGTTCTTGGCTCACATGGGGCAGTTGGAATTTTGTTGAGGCAGGTTTTCTACAACCAGAGGTCCTTCCTGTCACTAACATTCACTGTTTCCAAGAGAGATAATACTTTGCTATAACCAGACATGTTTTTAAGGAAGATTGGGTATGAAGTACAACAATGTTTATATATTAGAACAAATATAACAAGAGCACTCAGAGAGCGCAAACCTCCACCAAGGCAATACCAACGTCCTCTCAATGATTAGCCAGAGATGATTTTTAAAACGAGAATATCTGAAATAAACTCGACTGTTTTCACAAGTATGAATACTAAAAATGAACCCGACCACTCTCAAAACTTAAGTAAAAAAACTGGAAAAATAATCCAGAATCTTTGTCCGGTACCTGATCAATCCCAATGGTAGTCATGGAATGTGAAGGTGGCTATAGAAAATTTAGTAACAGCAATAAATAGCTTTTCCTTATCTAATACAAGCCAAAGTTAACAAATTCACCATTCAAAACAGTTACAGCCTAAAGGGAGATAATTGAGAAAGACTTGAAAGTTAACATAAGCTCGTAATCACGTAAAGTAAATATAACAAATAATCCAGAATCCTTGTCCAGTGCTGAATCGATCCCAAAATCTAATCAGTTCATGCCAGTCACAAGGCCAAACATTCCTGAAAGTTTCATCCGAATCCATCCAGCAGTTCTTGAGCTATCTTGTTCATGGACAAACAAACAAATGTAACTGAAAGCAATACTTCCGCCTTCGCTAAGGCAGAGGTAATAATTGTTAATCCAACAAAGAAAACCTCTCTGCAATTGCCAGACCTGCTAAAAATATCAGCCAAATACCACCATATCATTTTAAAATACGGAGAGGACACTTTCAATAATGAAATCAGTCCTAGATATCATTAAACCATTTGATACTAACCCACCGGAGAATGCCCTTCGTTCTATGATAGAAACTTCTTGTTTTAAGAATTATCTAAATTTTAACCTTCCAGCAAAATTTTTGTTAATTTATATTCCAAACTTCAGCTAAGAATGAGAAAATTATTTTACAAAATTCAGCATTAATTGTAAAAAAGGAAGGGTATTTCAATAAAACTTTGGAAAGGAAAGGGTTAAACTGATGGGTCAGGGCTAAATAACAGCAACAGTAATGACAATATGAAAACAGTATTAGTTCTTATCAATGCAAAACAAGTAAAAGTGTAAATGTATAAGAATTCAAATTGGCAGATGACAAAAGCAGAACTCAAGAGATGAAGGCAGTTTTTTTTACATATTTGATAACAGAGCTACTTTGTTCAACTGAATTCAAAAACTCTATATAGTTTCTGTAGAAATAGTGGCATCAAATTTTGGCACACGGCCAGCTATTTTGGGGAGGAGTAAGTCAATTACATCAACCCCAGTGTCTAACTGGTACTTATTTTATCGATCCCGAAAGAAAGAAAGGCAAAGTCAACCTCAGTGGAATTTGAACTCAAAATGTAAGGACAGACGAAATGCTATGAGGAATTTTGCCTGGCATACAAATGATTCTACCATCTTGCTGCCTTAGTTTCTGTAGAAATATTTATTGAAAGTTCCTAAACTTAGGATAAGGTGCCATAGCCATGAAAAGGAAAGAACTCTTAGCATAAGAAAAATGAATTGAATATCACTTACCAATTGCAAAATCTATATATTCACACCATTCAAGCAATTCTTCAAGAGCAGCCTCCTTGTCATCATCTTCATTTTCACTATTTGGAGACTTTAGAATACGGATACATTCTTTCATACGCCTAACAGGACTCTCAGTCAAGCTATTGAGTGCTCCTTCCAGCCATTCACGATCCTAAAAGATAAAGAAGACAGAAAAATGGTTAATCAAAATTAGATTTTATTATTTATATCTTTAAATAGAAGCAGCTATCTTTCTGATTTATTCAAAGAGACTATTAATATTCAGGTAATTCATAAATGAAATTATTATGAAAGAAAGAAATCATAAATAAACGACAACAACGATGATTTCAAACTAAATTTAAAATCTTTTATGTCAAAATCTATACTAGTTATATAAAACATTGAAAAAATGTAATTCTGTTTATGAAATGCTTAAAGCAAAGTTGTAATGCATTCAGTTTCATGAACAAATTATAAAATAAATCAGAATTTGTTTCATAAGACCAAAATATTATTTGCAAAAAGGAAATATTACATTTTTTTGTATAGTCTTCAATAAGTTTCTCACCTTTTTACAAACTTACCCTCAATATATTCTGAGTACTGGACCCTCAAAAGGAGAATATTAACTCTCTTAACCCTTTTCATACCAACCAACCAAGGACTGCCTTAGTTTCTTTCTTCTTTTTTTAAAAATAAACTTCTTGTTTTAAATTAAAACTTTCCATCAAAGTTTCATATTAATTTGTCCCAAACACTAGCTTAAAGGAGTCCTTTTTACCTGCAATTTTAGGGAAGGAGTAAGTTGATTACGCCAACCCCAGTGTTCAACTGGCACTTTTTTTATTGACAGATAAAGCTGACCCCAGCAGAATTTGAATTCAGAGCATTGAAAGACAGAAGATACGCTACTAAGCATTTTGTCTGACACCTTAACAGAACTGTCAGCTTGCAACTTTACACCAGCTTAATAATGACAACCTTCATCATCATCATCATCATCGTTTAACGTCCGCTTTCCATGCTAGCATGGGTTGGACGATTTGACTCAAATTCTTCATTATCTTTTAAATGAATTGAAACAAAGGCAATGCATTGCAACAGCAATATGGTAACAAAAATCATTTTGTAAGGACACTCAAAAAACTCTGCTAAACAGTATGGATTCCTTACCAGATTCTTCCTCTTACATTTTGAAATTACACTAATTCAAATTGGAAATTAAAAAAAGAAAAGCTTTTTTTAATTTTTTTATTTTCCACTAAAGCAGTACATTAAATATAATCAATCCACACATATGCAGTATAAAAGATTGCAGCCAGCAAAAGACTAATCCAGTATTGCAGAGACTACCTATTTACATCATGGAGAACTGTAAAATCATCATCATTGTTTTTACATGTGCTTTTTCTATAACATGGACTGGACAAGATTTCTTGAGGCAGCATGCTATGACCAGATGCACTTCCAGACTTGTTTTTCAAGCAAGGTACTTTTTCACTGGTCTTTCATTGAAACCACAAGGTTCAGTTATACATGTTGCCAACTATCACTGTCCTTTATCACCTCCTTTGAGATCAGACTTCACCACTACATTCTAGGTTTCCCTCTTTCACGGATTCCATCAGTTCATATACTGTATAAGTCATCCAATTGCACATAAAATTATACTTCTTATATACTACTGACTTTATGAGCAAAGGTTGATAAGTTAATTGATATAAATTAATGATAATCAATAATGATCAATGTTGATGATTAACACATAAAGCGTGACGGGTCACAATCGTGGCCATCAGGCACAGGTCGACAGGCCACGATCATGACTCAGATAGATGCATTTAATTTATGGGCGTTTGTTGGGGTCTAATGTCACTCAAACACCCTTTTGAGTTTTCTAGTTTCTAATTCAGTTTCTTTTATATGTCCTAAAACTTCTGCAGTTTTTTTTCATTAGATTATTATTTGTTTCTTTAGGTAATGCAATAAATTTGTGTTCAAAAAAAAATTACTTAAAAAACATTTATATACTACAAAAGTTATTAAATGCAAAAGGGGCATTACTTCTGCTTTCTTTCTTCCTATCAGCCCCTTCACACTTACTTTGCTCATTCCACTTTTCGTTCTTTCATTCCCCCTCCTCTCTCCTCTTTCACTTCACTCTGTCCCTTCCATTTTTTTTTCACCCCTCCTTAATTCTTCTATCCCTCTGCCTCTATCTCTCTCTTCTCTCCCCACGTGACCAGTGTTCTGCCAAGCTTGACCGTTCTTTCTTGGTTCAACTACCATACGTGCAACATCTATATTCCTCCTTGTACCTGTCAAATCTTATGCCCCTGTTGTAAGGCTTTACTTCCACACATGCCAGCTTAATTTAATTTGTCCTTAGTCAAAAGACGCCTGTTGTTATGTCCTGTTATTTGTATTTGTGTACCATTTCTCCGTTTTTGCCGTCCTTGTTTTCGTATACATTTGCTTGCTTTCTTCCAAGGAATCTAGTGCTCTTAGCTTAGTTTTTCCTTGGGGCTGGCCAGATTGGAGCAATCTTAAGTATAACTAGCCAAAATTGCAAAGATAATCTGAAACTTGACTGAGGAAAGAAAACTCCAAATGACACGTCCTTGTTTTCTTTGTATCGTCTGTCTAAATATAGCGGTGTACGCACACTTTGCCCCCCCCCCTCTCTCTCTCTCTCTCTCTCTCTCTCTCTATATATATATATATATATATATGCATATGTATTATTTTTCACCAGTTTCAGCTCGAGAGCTGCCGCCATGCTGGGGCACTGTTGTTAGCTTTGCAACACTTTCACTAAACCTCTAATATATGGCATTTGATGAATGAGGAAGTTTGACATTGTTGACATTGCTGCCCTCATCTGCATTTCTTGCCACAAGGTAGGTTCATCCGGAACTCTTAACAGGAGATTCAGTTTTATTTTGAAGATGCCTACATCCACCCCATGTAGGTTCTCTCAGGTTTTGAAAGGAGAATAGTGCTGCTTGCATGGGTTAAACAGAATTTGTTGACGCAGATTTTCTCCTATTTCCTGTTATCCACACTCACTTGTTTCCAAACAAGGTAATGTTTCCTCATAGACAGACATGTTTTGCATGAACGACTGGAAACAACATCACATGTATAGCAGTGATGCTCGTTTACAACCAACATATGATGTCAACACAATAGTATACACAAACACACATAAATATATATAATAGACTTCTATCAGTTTCTGTCTACCAGATCAACTCACAAGGCTTAAGCTGGCCCAGGGCTATAGTAGGAGTGTATGTACATATATCATCATCATCAAACGTCCGCTTTCCATGCTAGCATGGGTTGGATGATTTGACTGGTGAACCAGATGGCTACACCAGACTCCAATCTGATCTGGCAGAGTTTCTACAGCTGGATGCCCTTCCTAACGCCAACCACTCCGAGAGTGTAGTGGGTGCTTTTTACAAGAACTTACTGTGATACAGAGAGAAAGAGAGAGTGAGAGAGAGTAAGAGAGAGTGAGAGTGAGTGTGTGATACACACATCATCATCATCATCATCATCATTGTTTAACGTCCACCTTCCATGCTAGCATGAGTTGGACGATTTGACTGAGGACTAGTGAACCAGAAGGCTGCACCAGGCTCACACACATATACACCAAGAAATGAGGTGTTCATGGTTGGAATGCTTTTGGCTACAGAATTAATAACAGCAACAAATTCTACCATCCATCTACTTCGACTGAATATTAATGGTAGCACAGCATCATTTTATAGTCCAGAGTTTGAACACTAAAATTCCAGCTATCCACATCTGACTGTACAGAGCAACTGCAGTCAAGTGCTGAAATGAAACGAAGGAAGTCACACAGATTTGTGAAAGCGTATAAAAGTTAACAGGACCATGGGCAACAAATTCTGTCCATTTTTCTTTTCTTTTTATAACAATAGTTCTCTCAACTGAAATATATATTGCAGATGAAAAGAAATTTAAGAACCATTCTAAATAATTATTAGTCATGGCTGTGAGGAAAGAAGTTAGTATTCCAACCACATGGTTCCAGGCTCACTCCCACTGCATGACAACTTGGGCAAGTGTCTTCTACTATAGCCTCGGGCTGGCTAAAGCCTTGAGTGGATTTGGTAAATGGAAAATGACAGAAGCCCATTGTATACACACACACACACACACACACACACACACACACACACATATATATATATATATATATATATATATACAAACACATACATATATATCTCATCATCATCAGTGTTTAACGTCCACTTTCCATGCTGTCATGGGTTGGACAGTTTGACTGAAGATTGGAAAACTAAGCGGCTGCACCAGGCTTCAATCTGATTTGGCAAGGTTTCTACAGCTGGACGCCCTTCCTAATGCCAATCACTTCGAGAGTATAGTGGGTGCTTTCTACATGCCACTGGTGCGGGGGCCAGTCAGGTAGCACTGGCATCGACCACACTCAAATGGTGCTTTTTACGTGCCACCAGCATGGGAGCCAGCCAGATGGCACTGATATATATACACACACACTCACACACATATATATTTGTGTGTGTGTGTGTGTGTCTTTATGTCTGCCCCTTCTCCGCCACTTGACGACTGGTGTTGATTTATGTGTTTATGTCCTTGTAACTTAGCAGCTTGACAAAAGAAACTGATAGAATAAGTACCAGGCTTTAAAAAAAAATAAGTAACAAGACTGATACATTCGACCAAAAATTTCTTGAGGTGGTGTCCCAGCATGGCCAGTCTAATGACTGAAACAAGTAAAAAAAAAATCTCTAAAACAATGGAACTGCACTACATACAGAATACAAAATATGTTGAGTTTATTTATTTCTTTTTTTTTTGTTTACATGAAATAAAGATTTATTTTTATTTCAGGTTTTGCTAAATACCATTTTAGTCACCTGTGGTGTGTGACTAAGAATGATTTTACCTATTTCACAAAGATGATGTTTTTCAAATTCATGTCAAATGGTCTATGCGATTTAGTCTATAATAGAATCTAACCATTTCATTTATTAATTATGCGCGTAAATATTACGGGAACTGAATATACATGAAGAAATCATCATTACATTTGACTTGTATAAAAATATTTTTTCTTCAATTCCATTAACTACTCAAAATTGAAATTTTAAAATCATTATTTCATCGATTTCAAAATCACCAGACAACACACACACACACACGCATATTGCATACACATACACGTCTAGCCTTGTGAAAACAGTATTGAAAATGATTTCATCTACATATGGATACATCGAAAACCTTGTGACTAGAAGAAAAATCAATAAAATCACATTAACATAATCTACGTCACTCAGATACAACTTACTCGAATTTATATCAGAAATATTGAACATTATCTACAAGACAAGTCAAGTGATATAAAAACTACTATAAAAAATCATATTTAGTAAATATCAAATGTACAAAATATATATATCACATTAAATCTATGCAAAATATTGATTGATTTTGTTACCAATCTATTACGCTACTTTAAAGTCCATTCATAAAAATTCATTCATACATTTTCCATTCACAAATTCATCACATGATCAACCCCAAGGTCGAGGTAGAAAGGCTCACAGATACAGAAACAAATTTAGGAGTTACCATACACAAAGACACATACATAAATGCTTATACTTTTTTTTTTATATAGATACATACACAGATGATGTACATATACATAGGTATGTGTATATACATAAATATATTGATACATACAAATAAATACATACACACTCACACACATATATATACACATACATACATAAACACATATATATACATATACACATACATACACACATACAAATATATATATATGCCTATATATATTTATATATATATATTATATATATATATATATATATATATA
>NC_068985.1:16216022-16223063 GCF_001194135.2 Octopus bimaculoides
GACTGGAGCCTGGTGTTGCCATCCGGTTTCACCAGTCCTCAGTCAAATCGTCCAACCCATGCTAGCATGGAAAGCGGACGTTAAACGATGATGATGATGATATATATATATATATATACAGGGTGTCCACAAAGTCTGGGTACATGGAGTAAATAAAATCATAACATAAACAATTAAATAAAGAAATTATTATTTCTTAAAGTATGTGTTAATCCCCATGTACCCAGACTTTGTGGACACCCTGTATATATGTTAGGGTATTTACCTTCCTGTAACTTAATGGTTCGGCAAATGAGATTGATAGATTAAGTACAGGCTTTAAAAAAAAGTACTGGGGTCGATTCATTTGACTAAAAATCTCTCAAGGTGGTGCCCCAGCATGGTCGTAGTCTAATGACTGAAACAAGTAAAAGTTTAAAAATATGCTGCAAGTCAACTTGTGATCAAGTAAGACCACTTCCTAGACCCAGTAAGTCCATGCAAGCATTTCAAGAGTCCAAGAGTTTTCTGTGTGTGAATTTGTTTTGTGTGGATGAAGTGCTGCACAGCACCAAACTCACTTTCATGGCAAAACAGAAGTTGAGACGACCAGAAATCAACTGCCCTTCAGGTTTTGGGGTTTTATTTTTATATATAAGTTAAACTACTACTAGAAGGAAGTTCTAATGAAACTAGGGATCCTTCATTCTCAGTAGTTCACATATTAATAAAAGTAACCCATAGCTATGACCCTAAATGGCGCTACTACACCAGGTCAGAGGAGGTCTGGGAATAATAATGGTTATGAGATGGTTCCACACTCCTCAAAATCATGGAATGGCCATGTTCTTGTGTCTTCTAGTATAGCAACAAAATCCTTGTGAGGGGGCTTGGGAGACAGAAACAGTGCAGAAGACTGTCATGTGGATGTGTGTGTGTGTATGCGCACACCCCCATTAAAATAAAAACTGGGATCAATGTGATTGGCTAAAAAGCTCAAGGCTATGCCCCAGCATGGCCACAGCTCAAAGAACAAAAGGATACACGTATACCCACACACAATACTTATATATGATGACCGTCAACTTGTCCAAGTATAATTACTTCTTGGGGAGTTGTAAATTGTTTGGAGGTTACCATGGAAGCATGAAAACAAAGGAGAGTTGCTAGCCAGTGGGGTTTGAGGTCCAATTCTTGAAATAGGTTAACCCTGCTCATACCTTTTCCTAGGTCCTTCTTGATTAACATGTAAGCAGTGCTACCTCTGGAAAGGGTTACTTAATCACTTAAGGGGTTGCAGAATCAGAAGCAACCAATGTCTCAAGTTATTTGGCAATAGGTTTGCAATTACATACTACCAGTTAGTCATTGCAGGGTCTTTTCCCCATCATGGGTTTTCCGAGAAGTTCCTGTGCATGAAATTGATTAATGTAAAGCATGCACTTCTTCTGGTGGCTGGAATAATCAGAAGCTGAACAATTGCCAGGTTTTACATCAAAGTATTCTTTCTCCAGCTAAATATTCAAACAAGACCACTCCTAAGCGGTCTTTTGACATCATCATTCACCATCACTGGTATGTGTACCCAAACAATTGCTAGAAAGTTTTGGATCCTATGCTAGGTCCATCCCTGTTTTTTGATAGGTATTGTCCTATTGTTTTTCTTGCAATACTCCTTTGTCAGGCAGGTCTGGTGGGGAGACAGATTGACCATGAAACACATTGTACTGGACATGTTACCATACATGTATATGCATGTGTGTGTGTGTGTGTGTGTGTGTGTGTGTGTGTGTGTGTGTGTGTGTGTGTGTGTGTGTGTGTGTATTAAAATAAATGAAAAAAAAATAGAGCCATGAAACTCAAGGCAAGATATTAAATATGTTTATCATCATGATTTATGACTGAATATGGAAGACCAGAAGACCCTTTTACTTTATCTACCTTCAAAAACTTGAATGTTTTCCTCAATGCCCTTACTGTGCAGTGTTGCATGACAACTCACATTTAGAAATCCCATGGATTCAGATGTCCTGAGTTAGTAAGGTTAGACACATCAAGACAAACACTGGAAATTTTACCTTGAAATATTCCTGAACATGCTTTTGATTCTATGCTAATGCAGATTTGGAAAAACGCAACTTCATTTGGTTCAAGATCCAACATGATGAACTCAGCTTTACACTTCTGTCACCTACATCTCCAAGGATGGATTCAGGTTTTGCATGACAATAAGAACTTCAAAAGACTCAACTGTAATTACTCAGCAGGTATGGCAACTGAATGTCTTGGTTGACTGCAAATTTCTTTTCATTGGCAAAGAATCTCACTTGCACTTCCATGTGCTTTAAGTAGCCGAGAAGCTTTGGGACTCACTTAGTTCTAACTTTAAAACAAACTGCAAGAATTGCTACAACAGACCATTTTAAACCAGCCAGAAAGGTATGGGTATATCTGTGATCACTGTAGGTTGCCTAAGATAACAAGAGAATATTTGAAGCTTTATTGTAAATTGGTACCTTTGCATATATTGTGCCAATACTGATGCAACACTATGTGTATCATTTTGCCAATATTTTGTCATATTGAAGCTATCACAATATGTAACACACACACACACAAAAAGTTAACTTTCCAGACTCGTTACAAGAAATTAACTCTTAATTCACCATACTTATGGAGATAAAACATTTTTTAAATGGCCTCAATTTAGTTGTCTGACCTTGTACAAAAACGTATGTGTATATATATATATGTATGTATACATACATATACATGTATGTATATATACATATATATATATGTGTGTGTGTGTGTGTGTATGTATAAATACATACATATATGTGCACACATAAATGAAATTCCATTATAACAAAGTTGATGAGGTATGAAAAACTTCACAATAATGAGACTGCCAGAAGAAATCAAAGATATTTTTATTCAAGCAGTACACAAGAATAGACATTTAATGAAACATTTCTTTGGACCACATTCCACAATTTATTTTAAAATGTATTGTTCTCTACATTCTTACACATGGTAACAGAAAAATCAATTGTGACTTTTCATTAATTATATTTATTTTGACTTGTATACTCCAATAATATGTATTAAATTGTTTTATTATAAATTTTATATTATATACATTGTTCATGCCCCAGTTGATATTTCTATATTGTTCGTAACTATTGTCAAAGACTATCAATGACCAAGTTAATTGAAGACGCCAAACAATTCTCTGCTCTTTTCTATAGAACTAAAGTTGACTAATATTGCTGTTTGCTACCAGTTACAAGTCTTTGTGTAATAAATGTTTATTGAAAATATTGAAGATGAATTCCTCTTCTGTAAGTCACCACAGGCCATGACCAAGTCAGCCAATGCCATGGAAATTTTTTAGGGTGAATGGTTTTGATGAAAGAAATTCTAATGAATGTCATTGCTGACAATGCACAGGCCATGCAAGGTTCAAAACCATGATTTCAAATGTTGGTGGTAAAAAAGAGATCTGTAGAAGTAATATGTATGCACTGTATATAAACTGGAAAGCCCTGTCTGCTCAGACATTAACAAAGGATTCGAATGCTATCATTAAAAGGGTCATTGTGTCAAACTGTCAGCACTAAATACAAGGCTCTCTTGGAAAAGAAAGCACTCAGAAGACATTTATTGGAATCATTAACATTTTTGAAGAATTGAAGCTTCCTTAACAAGGAACGAGTGTAAATCTTTACATGAAGGCAAAAATTATATATTCCAAGAAAAGATGGCTCTTTAGACACAAAGGTTCCAAATAGGAAGTTACAATTCCTAAATCAAAGTTCCCTTACTGAACAACCACAAAAATATTAAAAAAAAAAAAAAAAATCCAGAGAGAAATCATTGAGCATTTAGTAAAGTTGAAAGAAGAGTGTGGTACCGTTTTCCTGAGCTGATCAAAGAGAATGACCTTGATGATCAACAATCTACTGATCAACACAATTCCACAACTAATTCCAGAGGAATTTTTGGGAATTCAAGAATGATTATACTGCACAATTTCTCCACCACAGGTGTTTTATCCTTACATGTCAAAAAGCTATTCTGGTGTTACCAATCATGCATTCCATTTAGGCATTAAAATATTTTTGTAAATGTGGCTTTTAAAGTATATAAATCATTCGGTTGTTGAAAATAATCTACACAGTACCTTTAGTGACTATTCAATAATAGAAAAAATATGAAATACTAGCCACAAAGTGCATTTAAAAATCATCTGCTACATATTACAGTAGTATTAAACATCAAAGTTTAATAGTATAAGTTTGTGAATTCGCTTATTTTTCATTAGGTTTCATTATTTGATGTTAAACTGATTTTGTTCTGTTTAATTTTTGGTCTCATTTTATTGATTGTGCACAAATGGTTTGACAAATATTCAGTAAATCAAAGCAGACCAGTCAAGAACTACTAAGTAAGAGAGAATCAAGTTGATGTTGAACACTTCTTCAGAGCGTAGGCGGAGACCTTAGCAACACCCATAGCTGATTTGTGTTTAATTCTAATTTTATGATTAAGGTGTATGTATGTGACGGATGCTGCATGGCCTAATGGTTAAGATGCTTGTGTCACAACCAACTGCACAGATGCTAATGTACAGCATCAGAACAAACATCTTTTCCCATAGCCTCAGGCCAACCCAAGTCTCAAGAGATTGGGTAGACAGAAACTGGATAGATTGTGTCTGTAACACAAAGATCCAAATTGTCATATAGCAATTGATTCTGCTTGAGAAGTGTTAAAGCTAAACATTTTATGTGGAATGCTCAGCCAGTTACATGCTAATCCAATGAGTAATTAGTCCAGTTGACCAAACAACCAAATGGAGAGCCATTATATATAGGTGTGTGCATGTACATACAATTATAAGCTTAAAGATAGACTGATTGTACAAAGAAAGCGATCACCAAAAGGCTTTTTTTTTTTCAACATTTCCCATCTCACCTTTCAAAATTTACCGTTTGAAACTTTGAACAATAGTCTCTTGAGTTGCATTTTATATTCTTTTTTTTCTGTCTTCTTCCTTCCTTTCTTTTGTATTCATTTTTTTTTTACCTTCTTTCTTTTGCATTCATATTCTTTAATCATGAAGTACTTCTTCCCACATTGTAAAGCTCTTACTCTTTGATACTGCTCTTCCACATCTTTCATTTTCTTTTGTCCTTTTTTTTTTTATAGGAGATTACTCCATTTGCCTGTGTAGAACATCACCACTCTACTCTTTACTATTTGGTGTAGCTTTCTTGCTTATCACCACAGCTGTTGGATTTAACTACAAATATGCACAATACAAGTGTATTTTGGTAATTCAAGAAAACTAGAAAGAACTCATCAACTGGAAGTGAATGCAATGGTGTGAAAATGTGTAGGCAAAAGGACTGTTGAATGTTAGATATGATGTCTGACAAAGGATTGTAGCAATAGAAAAATTCATCTCCATTGTAAAAGCATTAAAGCTCATAAAGTCAACAGTAGGAGCAATAAATGACAATAAACACAAAATTAGGTCAAACACTCAAGCAGCTACTTCATTAACTGCTTGGACATTGATACAGTGCCAAGTGTAATATTTCCAACAAATTATTGATCCTTTTAGACAATGCACCAAGCCACCTAGTAAATATAAATTAGATTTCAGATAATACGTGAGTAAACTATATCCTCAAGAACACAAATATTTTGCTCCTGTCAATGGATCAAGGTGTGAATGCTAACTTCAAGACATGCCGTCTAAGAACTTTGAACCAATTAAAAAGAAAGAAAAAAAAAATCAATTGAATTGGAAGATTAACATAGAGTTAAGGACTTCTGGAAAGTTCAACATTATGGATGCTTGGATAACACAGCCACATAGTCAAAAAGATGAGATGAAGTGAAACCCTCAGTTTTGAACATGTTTGGAAAAATATATGGCCTGTCTGTATAGGTAACCTTACCATGTTTTCTACAAGCAGAAAGTCTATTTGAAATTCATCAAATCATATGACACTAACAACTGATGCATGGCTTGAAGAAGTCATGGAAGATGATGTAGTTGAGTTATTAGAATCCTGTAGACAGTCTATTTAAAGAGGAGCTGATTCTGTTAGAATGCAGCAGTCATTTGTATGCCTGTGATCACATAACCACATGACCAATCAGACTATCAGATGGTCAAAATGTGCTTTGCATCGTTTTAGCCTTCACTGGCTAAAACGATACACACATACATACATACATAGGCATGACAGTGTGATTTTTAAGTTTGGTTCTCAACCATGCAGTTCCAGTACAGTCCCACTGTGTGACACTTTGAATACATGCCTTCTATAGCTCAAGTTCAAACAAAGCCTTGATGGAAAGTGAAAGAAGCTGAGTGCCACTGTTATACAAGTGGTGTCGTTCATTTCCAATTTATCATGAAAATGTCCAGTCATGGAGGAAATATTATCTTACTTGGTAACCAATGAGGCATCTGGAAAGACATTAAGCCATGGAAAATCTACTCCAACAATACACTCCTTATACCAACTTTTGAGTAACTGCCATTTTTACCTTATTATAAATATATACTTAAAAGGTCGTTGATTATGGCTAGTCTGAGAGTGACCATTAGTTTCGAACCTATAAAGTTCTTAGCGGTATAGGTAACTCATCAGACTTAGGCACATAATCTCTCTACAACTGGGGGTAGGAAAAAGTCTTGGTCAGCTAGGGTTGTAAACAAAAAAATCCTCGTGTGTGTGTGTGTGTCCACATTATGCCAAGACAGTTTGCCACTTACAAATATGACTTAAGTATACCATATTTTTGCTAATTGTTTTAGACGCTAATGTGGTCACAACCAAACGGACACTCTCCCTTTCATCTTTGATCCAGAGGAGACATCCAGGAGCTGCACTTGGCTGTTATTCATTTCGCCCAGAGTAGAATGAAGTACTTTGCTCAAGGACACAACACGCCAGCTGGGATTAGGAATCAGCCTTAACCACAAGATCATACATCGTGTGTGTGTGTGTGTGTGTGTGTGTGTGTGTGTGTGTGTGT
>NC_068985.1:16223073-16233463 GCF_001194135.2 Octopus bimaculoides
TGTGTGTGTGTGTGTGTGTGTGTGTGTGTGTGTGTGTGTGTGTCTAATGGAACCCTTTTAGAGTGATTATTTTAGTACGAAGCCTTTTTGAAAACTAACATTTCTCCGATTATAATAAGCGGCTACACATAAAAATCTTCTGGTAGGTAACAAGCAAATCCAGTTAAATTTTCCATACAACTTTTGGTGATTTCATGTTGAGCAACGTTTTCAATTTCGTTTTGCAACTTTCACGTACATGTTTTTCATTGTGGGTTCCGGTGGTTTATAGCTTATTCTGTTTGGGACTGGTGTCGTTAGGGTTCCAAGAGCTCCAGACACGAACAAGCAATCGAGGAAGCTGAAAAGAAAGCTCAACGGGCGATATGGCAACAAGCAAGCAACGTTAACATAGTATTTACGGAAATAGCAAGATTTCTTGAGAAATAAACTCAACGAAAAAGTTTTACAATTTATGCAGTTGTTTCGACTTACTAACCTTCTTCTGTCTTGTAGTTACATTTTAGTCTTTTTTTTTTTAATCATTACTGAGTATACAATGTTATCTTTATAATATTCACGGTTTTTACAGAATTACTCCCCTAATGAATAAATTAAAATCTCGTCCGAAGTCAACAAAATAAGCAGCTGGGCTCTCTCAAATACCAAATTATTTGCATTTTAATGACAATAATTGATCAAGTGCTTTTGTTGTCTGTTACAGTCTACAAAGTACCCGCACATGGGAAAGATCCTCTTCAAAGGCACATGGCGAATATCCCTTCCCACACTGTCGAAATCGTATGAAAGGCAAGGCCGATACAAAGTCACAGCAACTAAAAAAAAAGTTGGTGAAAGAAATACCTTCACATCTCAACGAAGTTTATAGTAATACTGTTTGGTGGAATTGTTATCAATCAGTAAATGTGAAGAATGTAGAAGTTTGTTGTCCATTTCATAACCCATTTTTCATAGTTCATGCAGTTTTACAATGCACGTTAATACATTATATAATTAAAATACATCGATAAGAACTTTAGATTTTGTTACTTCGAAAGACGATGTGCAGTGCAACGGTTAAATACCTTGAATATATGCCAGTTTGAAATGTGTTGCTAGCTTTTTCAACGATCAGTTAAGTGCACAATTCGATATTTTATCTCCAATACGGATAGATTATCGATTATTGTGATGCCGATGATCGATTTTTCTCTTGGAGATATCGGTCTTATGTAATGTTACAAATATACCACTAATTATTATTGAACTGACTTGAGATTAAATTAGCGGAAAAGCAGTCTCTAAGAGAAGATAAATACTTCCAACATGTCTAGCCACAGATTAACCGGGTTGAGCAGCTCTTATTGTCATCAAACTGTCCTTTTCTTTTTTACCAGGTAATAATGTGTCTTGGACTACATTAGTCAATGTATCCTTTCTTTTTAAAAGGTTAGGGTATAATGAAGGAGATTTGATTACTACTTCTAGTTGGTTGAATGAGCGCGTGGATGTTGCCTTGGTTCAGGATTTAAAGGTATTTAAAAGGACTATGAATTTATAAGATGAAACAAAACAACGAAAAAAAAAATAATTAGCATCTGAATCTGTGGCTTGTATTGATATATCCTAATAAATTAGTAAACCTAATAAGATTGATGTATTTTAATATTATTTAAGCAGTTTGAAAAAAAAGTCCAACGCAGTAATCGACCATATTGTCCAAAGACAATTTCAACAGAGACAAATGCAATGTTATTCCTACGACACATTCTTCGAAAAGATAGATCTATCTCTTTGTTTGTTGTTTTGTTCAGCCTCCACCACCAACATGTAGGTGCCAACCATGACCATATCATCGTCTTTTTTATGTCATTAAAATATAAAAGACAATTTAAACACGGACTAATTTCAAACATGGGGGTTGACAGCCATGCTGGTCTCCATCACAACCCATTACACATTAAACAAACGTATGTTTGAGAGAGAAAAAAGAGATTGCTGTTGATATTAAAACACAACACGAATTCAAGTCTTAGTAAAATGATTCCAGCCGCCTATTTGTTTACTACGATCACAGCAAAACAAGACCGAATCGTTAAGGAATTTTGTGTAGAAGGGATCGATACCGAATTCTGTGCCTGAAGTTGTGACCAGATCAAAACACAGAGTTTACATATCTAGTTTAGTTGGGTTTACATATGTTGTCTGGTTCCTTTACACAGTTGAGAAATCGCGTTTACACATCAATACCTTTGTGTAGTCTCATTAACAGATACATTTGTTGTATTGCCCCATTAATACACCTTAAATGTGTAATTATATTTACACATCTCTGGAGTCTTGTCGCTCCATCTATATATACCGTGTGGCCCCATCTACATATTAAAGATCTATACTATGATGTTAAGTAAAATTCGGTAAACAATGTTCATATTGGTAAAGTGATAAATAGAATTTGCCATAAAGTTAACATGAAGGTAATACAATAACAATAGAGACAGAGTCTACTCACTTCTGTTCCCAGTTCATTGACTTGGGATGCCCCTGCACTGGGCGCATCTTCTGCCTTCGTATTTTCCATACAAAACTTGAGCAAGTCCTTCATGTTGGACGGAATTCTATCTTCTCTCTGATCACCAGGCATCGTTGGCGCTAGTATATGAGCGAATCCTTCTGCGGGAAAGGTTTGAACACTAAACGTAGTAGTCGGCAACTGACCGAGTAGGAGGAGAAGTTACACTCGAGTGGAGAGAGAGAAAGAGAGAAGGCGAAGTTGAGAGAACGTCTCCGCTTAATAATCCTTATCATAAATAGCTATACTTCAGTGTGAAAGGAGGAGGCGCCCACTCAGGTGGCAGTAAGAGTAGTGATTTATATAACCTCACTTTACTACTATAGTAATGTCGTAGTAAAGTCACACACGCGATTCTACGCTTCCCTCCTTTTCTCTTCTTTCTTCTCTCAATCTTTCTCTCCAGACACCTTTGTTTTCCAGTGTTACAAGTAGATTCGGCTGTCAACAATATTTGTTGGATACTTCCGCTTAAACTAGCAGTAGGAGTTGTAATAGTAACATTGGTGGTAGGACATATTAGTAGTATTAGACGAGGAGGAGGACTAATAATAATGATATTGCTTACTGTATTAATAATAGTATCAGTGGTAGTAATATTGTTGATGGTGTTAGACGTAAGCTGAAGAAGGAGGAGGATTAACACAATAACGTTCCTGGTGTTAATAGTAGTATTAGTTAGTGTTAGTAATATTAATGTTAGTGTTAGTAAGACGAAGGGGAGTAATAAGGTGGTGGTGGAATTAATAGTAGTATTAGGATTAGTAATAATGTGATGATGGTAGTAGTAGTAGTAGTAGTAGTAGTAGTAGTAGTAGTAGTAGTATGCCGAGAAATCGATAGACTGTCGGAAATATCGAGAACTTTCTCGAATATGTGACGCCGCTTTTACCGCGGGAGGAAGAGTAAGAGAGGAAAAACAGAGGGGGGAAGAAGACAGTGAAGGAGAAGGTATGAAGAAAGTGTGAGAGGAGTAAAGATGGTGAAGGAGAAGGTTTAAAGAAAGTATCAGAGGGGAAGACGGTTGAATGAAGGGGATGAGGGAATCGGTAGAAAGCATAATGATGTAGTTTCTTGGTCGTGAGAAAGGAGGAGCTACAGCAAAGTGGTGATGCAATCGTAAAAATAGAATACATATTGGTCGAAGAATAATAAATATCAAGCAAGTTTGCGGCGTTGAAATAGCAAGTGAGAGATGATTTGAGTGGGATGATAGAGTACAAATAGGGATAAACAAGTCGCTTTGGCTCGAACCATATATATATACATATATATATATATATATATATATAACAAAACCAAACATACACTCATAGATACATATATAGGGATAAACAAGTCGCTTTGGCTCGAACCATATATATATATATATATATACATAACAAAGCCAAACATACACTCATAGATACATATATAGGTATAAAACCAAACATACGCTCATAGATAAATATATAGGCATAAAACAAAACGAAACGTGCTGTGAATAAATATATTTAAGGACTTGAGAGAGTAAAAAAAAAGAAGATATTTAAGAAGACTCGAAATACTTCAAATGCTAAAAATATCTTTATAACGACTGTAGAACATGCAAAACAAATAGCCATAGACCAACAAAATGGATAATTCCTAAAGTACCAATCAGAAAAAGTGGGAGAAATATGTTGAAGCAAAACAGCTTTTGACCATCATCGTTTCAAGACTAAATGAAAGATACTTATAAAGCTTTTGTTTAATTTAAACACTATATTGTATTCTTTCATAGATACTCTTTGTTACGTTGTTATTGTTCTAAGACAGATTTAAAATTCCTTATCACTTATATAACATTTATTTCAGAGACATGTTGACTAAAGAATAAAGTAGTGACATAGAAAAATGATTGTTAATTAAGAATTACAAATCATGACGAGATCTTAGTTTTGTCGTGGATCACAAGAATATGATGGAGTGTGATTTGAAGGAGACTTGGCTGCTATTTCTAGTCAACCACCTTTTGATCCCCTCGTTGCTAATAGTGTGTCTTGTCCTTCGATGGACAGAAATATAGCTGAATATTTAAGAAGTTCACTTTGCAACCATGGCACACGGAGGGGGGGGGATCCCACTGCGCGGCATCTTGGGCAAGTTTTTTCTTTATCATGGCCACGGGTCACCCCAGGCCTTGTTACTAAAACTGAATAGATGGTAACCGTTGAATCCCATCGAATGAGCTAATTTCAATTCAAAAAGCTGGCTTTATCACACTTAACGTAACCTCCAGGTTGATTCTGTTTTGGGATTACGTTAAGGATACAACTGTCTATTTTAAGGAATACTCAACTACCTACACTGATTCAATGAGCTAGTTCATTCGATCGAACAATTGGAATATTTATAGTCGAAAACCACGGAGAACCATTTACTTCTTTTCGGCCTCCCACATATTAACCACCCACTCGTTCAGGTACTCTAAATCTATTTCTGAAACATCAATAGCTTTATTTTAATGTCTTCTACAATGGTAGTATGATATATTTAGCCCTTCATGCGTTTCCAATCGTCTTATCTGGTATTTTGACCATATTCGGCTCTGATCGAATAGATGTTTATTTCAAAGCGTTCCAGCCGTGACAAATCCTAGTTATCGTTTTTTTAAAGACTGTAGGCCATAGTTACAGAGAAATTTTATCGTCATTTTTCTTAGAAAACTCCTTTAATTAAAAAGATCATGACATTGTTGGTAGCAACTGAGGAGTGTTGATAATATATTTTGTTATTACTGCTTTTTAGACTTTGATCAGCCATAATCAAGCAGACCTGAGTCAAAAGTATTCCAGTCAAGATCATCTTGTCATTTTATTTATCGATTCGTCCTCTAAGACGGCAAGTTTTTGATATAAGGAAGACTTGGCTGCTATTTCTAGCAGGTCGAGTGTGCGGTTGGTGCTTAATCCCAAGTCAGCTCTGATTAAACAGACATGTTGAAGACATTCTAGCCGTGTCCACTTCACCTTTTATTCAGACGTATTGTATCTATGGTTACATTATCTAATATGTCATCCTATCGGCGTGTGATTTGAAAGAGATTTGGCTGTTGTTACTAGCAGATCGAGCGGTCACGTAGAGGCTCTCTTGTGAACTTGAGACTGATGAGATTCATATAACTTATGTTTAGCTTGTCCATTTTTTTGATCAACGTAGAAAAAATGAAAGAGCGGAAAGGGATTTACGGTGGAGGATAGATCAGACATTGTAGCTAGTGTGGTCTAAAGCACAAGACAGTACGATGACGAACAAGAAGAAAAACGGTTGTTTTGGTCCACCACTACTTACCATCATTACCATCATAGTTAACATCATCATGACAACAACAACGAGAATCTCAAAAACATTCTGTTAATCGTTCACTTAAATAAATTATAAAATAAAACTCCTGAGCCCTTAGCACTTTATTTTTGAAGCCCTAGTTGACAGGTTTTGCTTACGGATTAACTATTAACGGCCAAACCCATCCACTCCAATTGGATAACCTGTGTTGTATTGTTTATTTCAAAATCTATAGCGACCTCGTCGTCGTCGTCGTCCTTTAGCTCCAAGTCAGCTCTGATCAAGCGGACTTATCAATGACGTTTCAATCATGTCGGTCTCATAGGTCAGGTCATATGTAAGGGGATGCGCCGTTGCAGATCGTTGCTGCATTCACCATTTGTCGGTATATTCCCGGGTCGTCTCGGGTGACTCGTCGAGCAGAGTCCCAGTTAGTCCCCACCTTCACGAGATACCTCTTCATCTGCCGTGACCATGTGGCATGTGGTCGACCAACACGAGCCGTCAACCCAGCCGGATCCTCAGTGAAGAGAACACGGTAGGCAGGGTTTAACTCGGAACACATAGCCAAACAGTCTGAGCTGATGATCCCGAATCATACACGCAACAGGACGCCTCTCAGTTTCTGAGTAGAACCATTGGTTGGGCACGAAATCGGGCCAATGGGAACCCATAATCCTGCGAAATTTCCTGGTATCAAAGGAGTTCAGGCAGTTCTTAAGGATAGTGTCCAAGTCTCGCATGTATAGAACAGGACAGGGAAGGCCAGAGACCTAAAGACCCGAACCTTAGTCCTCCTGCACCGATACTGGCAGTGCCAAACACTCTTATCCAATGAGTTCACAACTATGCCAGCATGTCCAAGTCTTTTTAAGACTTCAGACTCACAGCTAATGCTGCTATGGATCACACTGCTGAGATAAGTAAAACAGTCAATGACTTCGACAATCTCACCAGTAACAGAGACAAATGAGGTGGGGTCGTCCAAAAAGCCAATGAAGAACTGCATCTTTGTCTTGACACAAAAGACTTTAAGGCTAAGTGGCTCCGCTTCCTCCCTCAGTGAAAGGAGAGCGCTCTTTAAAACATCCAGAGACTCAGCAAGAATAACTGCATCATTTGTAAAATCTAGGTCCTAGTTTCCCCAATGAGTGTACCACAACTCAATTGAGCCGCCATTCAGCCAAGTATCCAATCCATGCAAGCATTGTACAGAGTGGGAGTTAAGACACAATACTGACAGAGCTCAGATCTAACTGGGGAAAAAGCCAGATGTTGAACCACCAATCTGAACTGCACTTACTGTTTCCGTGTACAATGCAGTCATCAGCCCAATCATTTGAGGAGGTATACCTTGCAGCTCCAGAATCCTGTCAGGCGGTATGATGCCGCTGTCCAGATTGAGCGGATGATTCGTAGCAGACCCACCTTTCTTGATCATCTCCCCCATAAATGTCACAAACTTCGGTTGCCTTCCCGCCCTTCAGCTGATTTGCCACCGTACGAACCTCGTCTTTGGATGGCAGATCACAGCTGACTATCTGATCGGTCACCAGCCCTGAAGGCATCGTAGTATTCAGATCAGCACTAGGTGAGTCCACGTTATACAACTTCTCAAAGTACGATACCCAGCGAACCATCTATTTGGATTCCTCCGTTAGAGGTGCGCCATCAGAATCTAAGACTCCAGGACACCGAAGGAGGAGGGTTCACTCCATTGAGCATAGCGATTCCTCTGTAGGCAGTACGTGAGTGAGACAAGTTGAGGCCGATTTTTGACCTCCTCGCATATTTCTCGAACTTACATTTCCTTGTCAGACCTCAGTGCTCTGACAACCCATCTCAGCCTCCGAAACACCAGGGGCTCCACCCAGTCTCGCCTTGCAGCTACGCTACACCAATGCGAGGGTATCCCAGGAAGGGAAACGTTTCTTGACCCAATTTTGGAAACCAATACATTCCCTAACAGTCGACAATAGGTTGTCCCCTATAAGTTTCCCACATTCACACAGGATCAAACGAGGAGTCAGTCCCAGTAACACAGATTCAAGTTCTAACACTGTTGTCTGTGAGTTTTATCCAGTTTGGGACTGGTCGACTTCATCCTCTTAGACTTCAGTCGCAATTTCAATTCAGCCACATGTCCGTGGTCGGTGCCTATGAAATTAGCATTCTGAAAAGCACTGCAATCCTGTAAGATTCTCCAGCGGCCATTTACAAGTACGTGCTTGATCTCATTTAGCACAGGACCAGTATTAGAATACCAAATCTAGTGATACAGCTCAAGACGTTGGTACCTGGAGCCAGCAATGCGACGTCCATGGCTTTTGACAAAGTCCAGAATCATCACACCACTTCCGTTCCTAGCACCAGATTCCATAGAGCCGACAACGCTCTCGTATCTCGTTCTCTCAACCCCAAAAATACATATGAAAAACAGTAACCAAAAAAACAAAGTTTAAGCTTTAAGATCAAGAGAGTAAATTCCGAGACTTCTGATATAGGTGAAGATCATAAATTTTGTGGGAGGGAACATGTCCATTAGATTAACTCCAGTACTTGGATGGTATTTATCAACCCCGAAAAGATAAAAGGCATAGTCGACTTCGGCAGGTCTTGACCTTAGTGCGAAAAGGTACGCAGTTAAATACCACAAGGTATTTTTGTTGCTGTTCAACCGATTCTGCCAATCTATCACTCTTAGCGGTAATTTAATTCTTGTGTATGACTTTAAAGTGCATCCAGTAGAGAGGTCTTGATTCAAGAGTTTAAGGGCTGTGGAACCACTTCTTAGCTGTTATTGTTCCTAGTCTACTCTAAGCCGGGGTAGCAACTTTCAGTGATCTCGGACCACACTTCATCATTTAAAAAAATATTATAAGCACAATGGATAATGCAGTTCTGGGTACCTAGTCTGAAGTTAAGACGAGATTGTTATAGTTGAACACTTTGGTGATAGATTTGTCTAATCAGAACTAGCCTGGACTTAGTAACATTTGATAGCTGTTAATATCAGATTAAACATTTGAAACTCTACAGAAAAATGCAGTGAATATTAATTAATTTATGCTTTATGCTCTGTAAAACACACACACACACACACAGTAATAACACTGCAGTGTCCAAAGATGAAATGACTGTGTTGGTCAAGTAAATTGGCCACGAGTCTATTGTTATTGTGAGTGCTTCGTTATCGTTTAACTCAGGATCAGTTCTGATTGAGCAGGCCTATGATCAAAGATATTCACCCAGGACATTATTACCCAAAGTGTCATTTCGACAAGATAGCAGGGTGTAATTTGACGGAGATGAGGTGGATGCTTTTAGCAAACCAATCATGGGTTGCCTGTAAAGCAACAGGAACGTTGCCGTCCGAGGCAGCCCATCAATTTGCAGCTCTGTCCCCGGGGCCCGCAAGCCCAAAACTGCTAACCCCATAAAAATATCGTCCAGAGCGGACTGCCCCATTCCTAGCTACGCTACAAGAGATTGCCGACATAGATCCGCGAGATACTATGCTTATCCTGCCCACAAACGGGCCTTCGGACAATTTCTCCTTATTCTGAGCGTTTCATATAACGATATTGCTCGCTCATGAATGGTGTCTTGCTCCTATGGCCTATGGTTCCTTTCTATTTCAAACTGACCAGTATTATACACAAATCTCAAGAAAATAAGACACTTTATTAATATGTATTAGACACTCTCTGAGAGTGCACCTGTTTTAAAGTAAGATCACTCAAACTTGTAAACATAAACAGTGTCAATGTGTTTTAAAGTGAAACACTAAACATTTACTCAAAGAAATACAATTCTTTCTAGTAAAATGTTTCGCCTGTCCTTTTGTGCTAAATCACACTGGATATGCGAGTGACTTGCATGTAGTATTTAATTCTAATCATCCTTTTCCTACATCTGACGCGTACTGATGCTCCCTCATATTTGTTGGTTAAAAGATGCAGTTGAAGCACTGGTTGAGGCGTGATGTAACTTTTTAACATCTCTTACAATAACAAAGATATAAGGTAAATCATATCATTTGGTGAACCTTATAACTTTTTGACATCTGCTGTAATAACCAGATTTAAATGAATCACAAGTATTGTCACATATTTACATGTTTTAATATTTATTGACTAACTAGCTGTTTTTCCCGGTTTCACTCGGGCAGTGTGGTGGATTTGGTTAAAGGCTATTTCCTATGTATATTTTGAATAATAAAAAGAACTAAAAATTAAAAAAACAAAAATTCCAAAAACAAAAAAGAAGTAAGAACAACCCAAAAACAATACGATGCTAAGGATTTTGCGGGTCGATATTGTAAAACTAACTTCACGTGTGTACACCAATAGCCCCATGTAGTCACGGAACCTTATTTGTGGTATAACCTCGCCTTAAAAGAAAAATATATGGTAGTGCGGTTGTTGTATTGGCGACACAAGAATGTTAATCGAAACTGTTCAAGATCAATCATAGGTTGGACGTTCATGTACACTGATTAGAATTGTGAATTTCAATTATTGAAAACGCGTT
>NC_068985.1:16234468-16235849 GCF_001194135.2 Octopus bimaculoides
ATATATATTATATGTCCTTTCATTACTGAATCATTTCAATTAACCATACAGACAAGGTTGATCTTTTACCTTTTAGAACAGATATGAAGACCTCTGAACAACGTAAGTCGTCGTGGCCGAGTGGTTAAGGCGATGGACTTGAAATCCATTGGGGTCCTCCCCGCATAGGTTCGAATCCTATCGGCGACGGTTTTTTTTCTTTCTTTTTTTATAAATAGAAAGTGATTTTACATTTTTATTAATAAACAGCAAGTTTTTATTTAGATACAAGGTCTATAATTTTAGACGGAGGGTGTTACCAGAGACCGTCTACCCCTAGAACATGAGTGATACTTAATTTTATCGACCCCAGAGGAATTAATAGGTAAAGTAAATCTCATCTGGAATTGAACTGAGAACTTAAAAAGCCGGCATAAATATTGCAAGACATAAATATCGCAAGACACTCTAACAATCCGTCAAATCCACCCGTCGTAATATATTCATTTCATCCGCCCCATATTTCGAGCAATTTCTCGTATTCTAATACATTGTCACACAAGGCATCGAAACTTCTATAGCACTAACACATTACACTAAATAATAAAATTTGTTTTTGCTTTGTCACCAATTAGTAGAGTTATGAAGCTGTAACATTGATGCAATCGACTTGGCCGAGTGGTTAAAGCGATTGAATTGAAATCTTTTGGAGTTTTTCTGCGTAAGTTTCGATTCTGTTGACGATGTTAGTTTCATTTTCCCTTTTTGTGTTTTTTTTAATGTCATTTAACATATATAAAATTAGCAGAAATATCCAGCGTTGCATGGATTAAAGAAAATAATGAAATTCGAAAATGCCTTTTAGATCTCTAACATGACACATGGATTATGCAGTTCTCAACAGTAATTAACCGAGGTACAAACTATCAATGTCAATAACATATTTTGTCCAATGTTCTCACTGTTAAAATTGTTAAAAAAAACAGATAGTTCTTTGTCTTTGCAATCACCTTCAATTGTCAGTAATTATTTGAAGCACATTGAACCTGAAAATGCATAAACTTGAGAAGAACCAGCCTGCAGGCACTCCTCTCCTGTTAAAAAGTACATCAACTCCATGCAAAATACATTTAAATGAGCATTCATTATAACGGCATTCCCACATGCATTCTTTTCAAGTTATTTCGATGTTACACTCGCTTGCCCTAAGCCTTATTGCACGCAAATGGAGAAAACGTTCACTGCGTATATATCGATTGCTGTACGCCAGCGTCTAACAGCTCTGGCTTTTTAATGCACAAAAAATTGAAATTATTTTTTTTCTGTGCCTCTGATTAAAATTTTCGTAAAACAAACCCAGCTACATTACTTGGAAAAAAATAATCTTTATTGTGCTGGTTTT
>NC_068985.1:16236371-16243614 GCF_001194135.2 Octopus bimaculoides
CGATGAGCTGGCAGAAACGTTAGCACGCCGGGTGAAATGCTTAGCGGTATTTTGTCTGTCGCTACGTTCTGAGTTCAAATTCCGCCGAGGTCGACTTTGCTTTTCATCCTTTCGGGGTCGATTAAATAAGTACCAGTTACGCACTGGGGTCGATATAATCGACTTAATCCGTTTGTCTGTCCTTGTTTGTCCCCTCTGTGTGTAGCCCCTTGTGGGCAGTAAAGAAATAGGTATTTTGTCTGTCTTTACGTTCTGAGTTCAAATTCCGCCGAGGTTGACTTTGTCTTTCGGGGTCGATAGATTAAGTACAAGTTGCGTACTGGGGTCGATCTAATCGACTGGCCCCCTCCCCAAAAATTTCGAGCCTTGTGCCTAGAGTAGAAAAGAATATTTGTTGAATAATTCGTGTTTCAAAATAAAATTGAAGAAACGTATATACTCCAAAACAAAGGATGCAAGAAAAAAAGTTCGCTAAGTGCCGACATTTTCAACATACTCGAACGTTTATTTGTGTTTCATTTATATTTTATCTTTATCTTTTATTTGCTTCAGTCACTGGACTACGACCTTGCTGGGGCAACGCCTTGGAGAGTTTTAATCGAACAGACCAACCCCAAAATTTTTTTAAAGTTTGGGACTTATTCTATCGGTAAATTACAGGGACACAAACAAACCAACACCGAATATCAAGCGGTGGTGGGAGGGGGAACAAACATAGACACAAAGACGCATACACAAACATATATATAGGACCGACTTCCACAGTTCCCGTTTACCAAATAAACTCAAAAGGCATTGGTTGGCCTGCGGTTATAGTAGAGGATACTCGCCTAAAGTGCAGCGCAATGAGACTGAACCCGAAACCGCATCGTTGCAAAGCGAACTCCTTAACCACCCTAACACAAGCACAAGTGAACAGTTTGAAAGCATCGACTTGGTGGTTCTATCTGGATAATATCCTGCAATTGATATCAACAAGTCTGGTAACTAATATAGAGTATTCAAGCAACAAATGGCCTCAAGTTTCACTTTGACGTGTCGACTGTTTGCATTAAAATAAAATAGCTTTCTGTTTTTTTTTATTACGCTAAATACTGTTCAATACATCCTGTTCACACTTACGTTATACAGATTCTGTCTATATAAATAGATTCAAAAGAGGCTCTGATTGAAATAAATTGCAACTAAATTGAGTTCTTTGGTTACTAATTGATATCCGTCGCTAAGCAAAAATGGTTTTCTTGCATTTGTCATTATTCATTGATTTGATGAAAAATATAATTAGATGTATTTAAATAGATAATTCTCATCTTTCAATTTTTCGCAGCATTTATCTCGCCTACAGTCTATCCACTGATACGTAACCGTCCCAACGTTCACCTACTAATACAATATTCGGTTCGTCGAGGTAAAAGACGTTGTTCACCTTTGACGTTGAGGCTCACTAGTCGGCTCTTTGGAACGTTATTGTTCTAAAAGGGCTTAAAAGAAAATTTGAACATTCTAAGACATTTTTGAGGTTTTCTCTTTGTAGCTCAACATCACGGGAGAAGTGGTCAAAGGACGTCATTTCAGTGTCGCCCGAGATGAGAATTCACATGGCTCGAGATCCACAGTTGGAGCTCACTCACTAATTCATCTTTACTCGGATAGCAGTGGCCAGCATATCTTGTTCTCTGCTCTCGAATGATTGATGATATGTTGGGAAATATCATTAAAAGAAACCTTATGAAGGAGTTTCAATTTTTAAGCACTCTCGCATATAGCATTATTTCTTTCTGTTGATGTTTACATTTTTTTCCAAAAACCTCTTATACTATTATATTTTAAACAATGGAGGTCACGATTCTGCAATTTTTATTTTTAAATTTCAATTTTTGGAAAAAAATATCTTGCTTTTACCTCTTTTCACAACAAATTTCTTCTTTATTGTTTCACAAGTTGTTTCTGAATTACGTTTTAAACAATAGAAAATACGAATAAGTACAAGTTTCTTTTTAGCTTTTGTTCCCCACTTTTCCTCTCCCCCATTAGAGTACAAAACTGACTATGTTGGAATTGGATTTGGAATGAAGATGATAATGATCAGTCCTTGGCATAGCCAGTTCGCCAATTTGCTTAATTGAATTTAAATTTAAACGCCAGACTTCTACGAAAAAAGCTCAAATTACTTTTTTAAAAAAGAAATATAGAAATAAACCTTTACTAGTACATCTAAATCAGTGTCTAATAAATTTTCAATATTGTTAAATTCCTCAGTATTTCCAGTACTGTTACGTTGTTTCTCAGGCAGATCTATGTCCATTGTGCTTATTTCATGCAATGTTGCTTCAGGTAAATAATAATCTTTGCAGCATTTATCAGATTGTTTCAGGTCACATTTTATTGAGAAAACAGCTCCTAGCATTGGAAGTCGCATCTTATTTTTTCAGTTCTGTTTTGATAACATTCATTTTATAGAAATATCTTTCTAGAATATTTGAATTAGGTAACATAAAAAAGACTGAGAGCAAATACTGCAGCATTTCTAAAGAGATTTCCTTTTGTGGCATTTTTGTAATGAATAATTTCTGTCCAAAATTCTTCAATGTTAGTTGTGTTGAATCCATTTAAGCATATAAATGCTATTATATTCTGATTCTATACTTGTTATATCATTATTATTTAAATTCATTGGCTCCCAAAGTAGAATAATTGAGACTACTTAACATATCTCAATGTATTTTTTACAGAAAAGCATTTAATGTTCTTCGATATCATTGCTTAATGTTTGTGAGGCACAGAAGAAACTTTTTAAACATTTTCTGAACATTTTTCCTCTTCATCAGCTGTTAGCTATGCTTTGGCATTATTTCTTCTACCTTTTCTTTCAAACCTATAGTCAAAATTCAAGTGAGGAACACCTTTCACGTCGTTTGTAATGCTGCTTAAAATAATCACCGCGATATGAAAAATTTCGCCTTGAACAATAGGTGAGATTCACTGCATATAATATTCTTTGGTGTTTATATAAATATATAAACCAGGCCCTAGCTATATTTCTCCAGTGTGATAAGGGATCTTAAACACACAACTTCGGGACCTGTTTTTTTTTTCATTTGATAAGTTCTTAAGGAAACCTTCCAAAAGGTGATTAATGACACCTATGATCTGCTTAAACTGTCAGGAAGTCGTGAACCGGGGGGAATTTTAGAGGCTTGTAGTTATGAACAGGAAAGACATAGTGTTATGATTATTGCGGTTCTGGTTGGAGGACTCAAAACGGGTGATGAGAGGAAGATGGATAAGTCAGTCGGGAATGCATAAGTAGAGGCGGAAAGAAAGCAGCCAGTCTCGGCAAGCAGAAGTCATCGGAGTAGAAGCAAAAGATACAAAGGAAGAAAAGAGCACATCTATGAGCTAGAGATGGAGAGTGCTACAGGGTGACTTTGTGCCAAGTAGCTGAGAAGTTACATATGAATATTAGCGATGATGTATATGTGAGTAACAGCAGCATCCATCTAATATTCCTTTCTTTCCTACTCTAGGCACAAGGCCCGAAAATTTTGGGGTGGGGGCCAGTCGATTAGATTGACCCCAGTGCGCAACTGGTACTTAATTTATCGACCCTGAAAGGAATAAAGGCAAAGTCGACTTCGGCGGTATTTGAACTCAAAATGTAAAGACAGACAAAAAACCGCTAAACATTTCAGCCGGCGTGCTAACGTTTCTTATTTCTTTATTGCTCACAAGGGGCTAAACATAGAGTGGACAAACAAGGACAGACAACGGGATTAAGTCGATTACATCGACCCCAGTGCGTAACTGGTACTTAATTTATTGACCCCGAAAGGATGAAAGGCAAAGTCGACCTCGGCGGAATATGAACTCAGAACGTAAAGACGGACGAAATACCGCTAAGCATTTCGCCCGGCGTGCTAACGTTTCTGCCAACTCGCCGCCTTGGCATCCGTCTAATATGCAGGAATACTTTTGTTGGTTTTCCCTGAGTCTTGTAGAGGTTCAAGAATTGTTAAGGGTTGAAGTATATCAGGTCCGGAGGGAAAGAGTCAATCTTTGAGATGAAGCATTAGTTATGTTAAAGATATACATTTGTCATGAAAAATCTTCAGTGATTGCGAGGTCTAAACATTTACATCAAATTAACTTGTAGGAAATCGGAAAGGAATAATAACCAGTTGTCAATTTTTTAAAATATCTTGCACATATTGAGAGTCTTGCGCATAATGTTGGTTTCAAATTTTGGTACAGGACAGCAATTTCGTGAAAGAGTTAAGTCGATTACATTGATCCCATTGCTTAACTGGTACTTTTTTTATTGACCCTGAGAGGATGAAAGGCAAAGTCGACCTCGGCGGCGTTCGAACTCAAAACGTAAAGACGGCCGAAATGCCGCTAAGCACTTTGCCTAGTGTACTAAAGATTCGGCCAGCTTGATGCCTTAGTTTTGAGTGTAACATTGACAAACGATTTAAAGCGGCGGACTGGCAGACTCGTTAGCTCGCCGGGCAAAATGTGTAGTAGCATTGCGTCCGTCTTCATGTTCTGAGTTCAAATTCCACCAAGATCGACTTTGCCTTTCATCTGTTCGTGATCGATAAAATAGGTATCAGTTGAACACTGGGATCAACGTAATTAACTTATCTCCACCACATAATTGCTGGCCTTGTGCCAAAATTTGAAATCAGTCTTGACATGATTTGGACAAGTATAGGCTCTGAAGCAGAGCGAACTGAAAATATGAAATGAGTGCTCAGGGTCTCACAAACATCAGTCTACATTTACAGCTCTTTATTGCACTTAGAACTATCTCAAACACTGATATCGGGAATAAATTCATAATCTTATTTCCTGGAGTTGTCAGGAAAACTCTGTTCGTCATCGCAAAGAATACACTTGCTTAGGAGTTGAGAGGATGCCTTAAAGAATCCTATATTTGAAGACAAGTGGAAAACTTCGTCTATCTACTCAGATGAGATTTTCTCTTAACAGAGATGTCTTGTTAGTTCAGCTTGAAGAAATTTTACTTCCGTTGAGAGCAATGACCTGCCACCAGTTAACGCTGAGAATAAAAATGTCAATATCCAAAAACATTGTGAAACAATCAATAACACATCTCAGGAAATACCTCAAAAATTTATCGTGGCCGCTCCCAGAATTATAGCAACCAACAGATAGTTTTCTGAACGTGCCATCCAAACTCCCCAAAATGACATTGTACAGAAGGCTAATGATAGCATCATTCACCAAGTTCTAGCCCAACCCAAATAATAAAAGGTAGTTGATATTAATGATACTGTCAACTATCCGTCATAATTTCTTTATTCTCTTCAACTCATTGCTTTCTCTCATCACAGTCTACAACTCAAAATATGAGAACCTATTGTGCTCCTCTGAAATTTCGATGCTTCAACGCTTTCGTAACAGAGCTTGGTAAGTTGTTTGGTGCAGGAATTAGAGTGAGAAATGGAAGAAAGTGGAAGGTAACCAAAGTAGTCCAACCAGCAGGCAGTGAAGCGGCTGAAACACAAGGCTCTTCTTGAGAGTGCGATACAAGGCAGGACCGGACTCGGAAGTATAATAACAACCCGATATGAAACGGCTAGCACGAAGGAGAGGGGAAAACTGCTGCAGGAGGAGGTGCGAACATCAGTGGAGAAAGAGTGGTGGCAATGCGGAAACAGCGTGTCTGGATGAAGTGGGAGTAAGCGAAGGAGTGAAATGGCACGTAGCAGGACAGCTGGAAGTGGATCCCGCAGAGGAGCAAATCCTTGAATCAGAGTGTCTATAATTTTCTCCCCAACTCATTCACCCTATTTGTATAGGGCATAGTGAAAACACTCACATACACCCTGTGTTCTTAAACGGACTCTAGAACATAGTCTTAACAGCTGTTTCAAGGCACTGAATAAGGAACGTTCTCGCTGAAGACATGATCGAATTTTTACGCCCATCGCTGTGGCAATCTGCAAGAAAGCAGTGAGTGCAGAAATGCCCAAACTATCACAAATATAACTGTTGTTAAGGAAGGAAAACGGTCGAAGAAAATCCAAGAACAGCTCCAATGTTTTATTTTCTAAGGTATGTGACTGACTGATGAAAAATGGCCTCGACAAGTTGCTTCATTTTCTGTCACATATAACCCAGATATTGTTGAGAACAGATGCTACCTCGGTTTCTGAGGCTACAAAGCTAAACTATCAGCTGGTGACGGACAACAACAGGAATGGGTGAAGTACCAACTCTTTACCAGTGGAGGTGGGCAGTCGAGGGTTCGCAGAACTTTCTGTTAATAGGGCCAATGCAGCCCTGGGAATTAAAGAAAGAACAGAAAAAGATCCGCCATTAACAATATAGAGGCTGCTAAGAAAGCATCTAGACGACTCAGGTTGGAAGGTGTTGATCGGTGGTGTCAGTACAATGCCACTTGGATAGAGGCTTAGGCCTGAACAATTTAGGTCGAATCGTTTGGACGAGGGAGCGTGCTCTTGGACCCAAAGTACTTAGTGAACCCCAAGATACAACATTGACGGTGTGGCCAAGTATTACAACTACGTAGAACTATATACATTCATATATATCAAATAGATAAAGAGTGGAATAGGTAAAACACAGACTACAGTCGTTTCATAACAAGTTGTAGTTTGTTACGTATTTAGTAACAAACAAGAAGCAGCTCAGCTAATCTTATACATACACACACATACATACACACATACACACATACACACACACACGTACACACACACACACGTACACACACACACACACGTACACACACACACACGTACACACACACACGTATATATACATGAGTGCATGTGTATTACATAACTATTGATCTAAACTTTTGCACAAACACATTCACACATATGGACGTATGCACGTATGACATATGCACGCATGTATGTGTGTGAGCGCGCGCGCATATCCATGTAGCACTCCACACGCTACTGTGACACACAGTGAAGCTTTTCTGTCAGGCTGCCTTACAAAAACAACAAAAACTCTGCCCTACATATGGTATTGAGTACTCAGTTGAATACAGGTATTTTACTTGCCGCTCGACAATCAACATTCTATCTATCTATCTATCTATCTATCTATCTACTTGTCTATCTACCTGTCTGTCTTTCTGTCTGTCTGTTTGTTTGTCTGTCCGTCTGTTTATCTATCTGTCAGTATGTATGTATATGTGTGTGTATATATATATGTACGTATATATATATATATATATATATAT
>NC_068985.1:16244456-16246956 GCF_001194135.2 Octopus bimaculoides
TGTGTGTGTGTGTGTGTGTGTGTGTGTGTGTGTGTGTGTGTGTGTGTGTGTGTGTGTGTGTAACCAAATATGGAACGAGACAAATAGGGAGAAGACGGCGTTGGTATAGTTTACATCGCATAAACAACGACGTGTAAAACGTCTGTAATATTATTCTTTATAGACGACGATGTTGTTTAGCAACACTCTACTGGTCATTTCATGTTAGTTGTAAAAACTGCAAAAATAGTCTCGTATTCGGTGAAATAGTCTGCTAGTATTGATTGGTTACAATTGATTACCATTATGACTAGAACTGGCTGTACTTGTGAATGAAGGAATTATGAAACTGCATACTACTATTTCTTTGTGGGCAGAGCAACATCAGGCAATGTGGTGGTTGTAAATGCAGGCACTCGAAAGCTGAATTTTCATTCATAAAAATCTATAAAGAGCCTCTGCTTTGCTATCATCATCGACTACCAAACTATGACGTCAATGTCATCTATAGTAACCACAATATTTTGTTCTGCATTTGCGTTTACTTTCTATTTTACCTTCTTTCTTCCTTTCTTTCTTTTATTCTTTAACTACATATCTGCCTTTCCTACTATTACTACTACTACTACTGGCTTGTGTGGCTTTTTTTAATTTTTTTTTATTCTCTTTTGTTGTGTTTTGTTCTGTTTGTTATTTGTTTTCACGGAACAATACCAAAAATTTAACGACCTTGTTACTCCATAAAAGGTCGATACATACATAAATACCATATACATACATACATACATACATACATACATACAGACATACATACACATATATACACATATACACACATATATATATATAGATACACATATACATATAGACAAATACATAAATATATATACATATATATATGCACACATAAAAGTATGTGTGTATGTATGTATGTATGTATGTATGTATGTCCAATAGCGTATTTTAGAGACAGTGTCGTAGCCATTTACTGTTCATTCATAAATGGAGCTCCGCAACCTCTGCAGCCTCGGTGATAGTAGTAATTGCGTAGGTGCATCGGAAATCCATCCTCCGTAGAGATGCTAAGATCACAGGTTCGAAATAAGCAATAGTAAATTGAAATAAAATGAAATGTAATTTTTTGCTTTTTAGTTGTTTTCAGTCATTGGACTGCGGCCATGCTGGAGCACTGCCTTCAGGGGGCGTAGTCGGAGAAATCGACTCTTGTATTTATTTTCTTAATTTTCTTACTTTTTTTTTTTCTTTTTCCTTTTTTATTTTTAAGCCTGGTAATATTATATCGGTGCTTTGCTGAACCGTTAAGTTACGAGGCCGTGAACAAGCTAATATTGATACACACACACACACACACACACACACACACACACACACACACACACACACACACACACACACACACACACACACACACACACACACACACACACACACACACACACACGCTCACACATACACACACACATACACACACCTATATATACATACGCACACATACATACATACACACACATACACACAAATACACACACATACACACACATACACACACATACACACACATACACACATGAGGTACGCACGCATACATACATATATACGCAGGGTATCGACAGTTTCACTTTACCAAATTCATTCACAAGATATTAATCGCCCCCCCCCCTCTCGGGGCCCAAGGTGTTGGAAATAAAATCATAATAAAATTATTAATTATAAATTATCTTTAATTATTATTACCGTTGCTGTTTGGCATCAGATCGGTTCTGATTGAATAGATGTATAATGATTAATGGCGTTCTGACCATGGCCAGCCCATTTTTTTTTCTTTCGGGTAAACTGAGGATAGGATTATGTTATCCAATATGTCTTTCATTTTATTTTTATTTATTTTTTTTACACTAAGATGTGTTTTGAGGGAGATATGGCTGTTATCTTTAAACAGCTCGAGCGGGGTATCGAGAACAATCTATTTATAATTTGATTTAATTGAAGACGTGTAATAGAATATTTCGTATTTTTACAGATTTAAACCATTTTTGGAACAAATATTCTTCATATACGAGCGCACTCATAGACACACAGACACACAGACACACACGGACACACATACACGCACACACCTACACGAACAACCATACACACACAATAGGTACAGACTCATTTACACATACATTTTACATACACGCGCGCATATATACGCATAGATATATGTGCAGTGACGAACTGGGTCTAAAAATATTGGTTTCCAGGAGACTAAGGGGGCCCACCCGCAACTACAATGCTATCGTTATTTTATTATTATTATTTTTTTTTTTGTTAAAAGTGTTCTTTTCAGATGTCTACAAACACTGAGGCTGAAATAATTAAATACATTCTTCCAGGAGTGAATAAAAAATTCTCAAACTTGAGGGAATGGGCCCCTTAGATACTAACATGGGCCCCCATATGTGGATTCTAATGACGCAGGGGCTCATTTACCATCCGGAAAGCTGGCTACCTGGTC
>NC_068985.1:16248263-16250301 GCF_001194135.2 Octopus bimaculoides
GGTGGTGGTGGTGGTTTTGGTGTCAAAACAACGACTGTTTTCAGTCACAAGACTGGCGTAAATGGTACAGCACCGAACCAAATGACTCTCAGCTACGATTTCGATTCTTTCCAGACCGGTAGTAAATAAGGACAAGTAACAGTGCTGGGTCCGATTCACACCAAATATGACACCCAACAGCAGCAGCAACAGTAGCAGCAGCCTTCGGGTGAATTGCTCTGGATTTTGTTTGGTCCAGATCTTCAGGTGGAGAAACGGGAGGAGGTAACAAGCAAGATAGCCACTCTCACTCAAAAACGGGCTAAGAGTAAGCCTGTCCCCGAAAAGTTGGGTAGAGTTGGTGAACGATATCATTGCCTCCACCATATATTGTCGCTTGACTGCCGAGTTTTGCCACACTTCACGTCTGACTGGAGTGGAGCGCTTACTCTTCCATTTCTGTGGGAAAAAAAATGCGTTGCACTGGTCAGACCCTCCATTTGCTGTTAACACCTTCTGAGCAATGGACTGAGAATGTCGAGATTGATGATGTATAGGCATGCGCCGAGGCTGTGACATCTCTAGCAATTCCTAGCTATTTGAGAGACTTACTTTTCCATAACTTGTGTCTCTTTGACAGAGTTGCAATGCTGGATCAAGCAATGACCAAGACAGGATACTTGGCATATGGAATGTCGCCAAACGCTCACAGCCTTATGCAATAGTATTTTAAGGGCCACGGAAAAGTCTTGCTTTAGATGTATGTATTGATATTTATTGCAAGAAACATCTAGGTTTCTTTCCCTAACATTTTAAATAGTTCAACCTACACAAGTTAATGTATGAAAAACAAAATAGGAATTTTGAAAGAAGTTTCTATAAAACTGGTTTTTAAACATCGAATGGCTATGGGAGCCCACCAGAATGAATTTAGAATCAAAGGGTAAAAAATAGTTGAGAACCCCTGATCAAGATCAATGGCTCTCGAACGGCATGCTACAACATATGGGAGTGCTGCTAGTCGTACTCATGCGTGCCGTTTTTAACAAACTAATGGTTTGCAAAAGCCATGATAAAATTTGAGCACTTTGGAAAACTTGCCACTTATAATTTTGTTATGACAACAAATATTATCAAATCGCGGCAAACAATGGTTTTCTCTGTTCTTTTATAAACTTTTTAATTTGTTTTCTGCATGATAGCTGTTTATCAGAAAATGAAAGCAAAAGCATTACGAGAAGGAATTTTTATTAAGTAAACGAAAACAAAGCATTACGATAACCAGAGTTGTAAGAACTTCTGAAGCTTTAATAAGTTTTAAAGAATAAAGTCATGCGAAACGGTCGAACAGGCATCCGTGCAGTGGACTAAATCCGAAACTACGAGGCTGCAAAGCGAACTCCGTAACTCTATAGCACTGCCTGCGCCAGTAAATTTTTTTCTTTTAAGTTTCATATGAAATATCTCGGTCATAATTTTTTATATGAGGTGTAACAATAATACTTTGTTTGATTTTTCCAGTACGCTTCGTCGTCAAAAATTTGATCTAAGTCGATAAGAAAATATTCGCTAATTGGCGGCTGCCCGAAGTGCATCTGGTTTGGGCCTACTTGCCTCATGACTGTATGACACATCTGTAAATAACTACTCGGTATGGCTGGATAAATGGTCACTTATGCAAACACGCGCACAATCTCCCAGTGCTTCACACACACACACACAAACATACATATGTATTTACGTATGTATGCATTTATATGTATATATATATATATATAAGTATATATATGTATAGGGGGAAAATTCACAAAAAAAAAACAATAGACGAAGACAGGTGGTGTAGACAACAAACAGATATATTAGTATAACGCTCGGGAAGTGAAAAAGTCTTTAACGTTTCGAGCCTACGCTCTTCCACAGAAAGGAACACAGAAAGAAACAAGGAGAGAAAAAAAAGAATGTGTAGTGGCTACCGATCTATCATGGCGAATGCCGGACAGAAGGGTCAAACAGGAGAGCTAGGAAGAAGGGGAGATAATAAAATAGTGGTGATCCCAAA
>NC_068985.1:16250311-16250655 GCF_001194135.2 Octopus bimaculoides
ACACACACACACATAAGTCAAAACGTATAGTGATAAACAAACGGACGGAAGGACATACTAAATGCACTGAATGCACAGACGCACAGACGAACAGAAAACAAAATTAGTCAAAAATTCCTCATTCGTTATCTGCCAGAACGTCAAGCGTAATTTCATGCCATCATCGATAATTATATTTGATGCTTTGGTCGATAACTGATGAGGAATTTATGACCAGCGTTGCTCTCTGTTCCTCTGTGCATTCAGTGCATTTAGTATGACTTTCTGGTCGTTTGTTTATTACTCTACGTTTTGACTACTGAAAATATCATTCACAAAACGCAACACACTCCTTATTTTGACCT
>NC_068985.1:16252346-16252936 GCF_001194135.2 Octopus bimaculoides
CGTGTGTGTGTGTGTGTGTATGTGTGCGTGTGTGTGTGTGTGTGTATTTCTATCCACAAGACACACTATAAATCATTTCGTTATGTTTTGATGTTATATTTGTGTGATACACTCTTCAGGTGCAAAAAAAAAAAACATCCTAAAAGTGTCTCGAGTGCAACGGAAGCAGTTCGATTTTCCAATGAGCTATGGGCAAATTTTGAGAAATGAGAGTTGATTTATGTCATCACCTGACATATTTATGTCCTATTAAGTATTGATACTAAGTGTATGCAAATCTGTGAACACGCGCATATATAAGTATATATATTTATATGTATATATATATGTATAAGTATATATATGTATATGTATGTATATATAGATATATACGGCGCAGGAATGGCTGTGTGGTAAGTAGCTTGCTTACCAACCACATGGTTCCAGGTTCATTCCCACTGCGTGGCACCTTGAGCAAGTATCTTCTACTGTAGCCTCGGGCCGACCAAAGCCTTGTCAGTGGATTTGGTAGACGGAAGCTGAAAGAAGCCTGTCGTATATATGTATATGTGTGTGTGTGTGTGTGTGTGTGTGTGTGTGTGTGTGTGTGT
>NC_068985.1:16258828-16260001 GCF_001194135.2 Octopus bimaculoides
TCGTTGAACCGACATTGTATCACCTACAAATATAATTCTGTCTTGAAGACTGTTTCGCAGGTAATCTATCAAACTCTGGTTTTATAGAAGAGATTTCTGCGATACTGACATACTGAATAATCCGACTCAGGCAAGTTCTTGGTTCTCAGATAGGCGTTCCGTTGACAATCACTATCATAGCATGCTGGAAACTCTGGGTCAACAAGCTTGTGAGCAGGAGCTGTCTAATGTCGGTTGATTGGAATATTTTTTTTTTAAATCACGCCTCCACCATTTGAACAACCTCTGCACTCAACAGCGATCGGGAAAGTACAGAAAAGATTCAATCCTTAAAGCTCCAGGAAATGCTATGAAAGCAGTATTGTTACGCCCGGTACATGTGCATCAAAACATAACATAGACCAATACAGGTATATTAAATAAAATACAACTGAAATTCTTGATCAAAATTGCCTGCACCTCAAGAAATGTAACATAATTACTGAATGACAACTATGACCAGCTCCACATGAGAAAGGGACAGTCTCAAGAATCAAGATTTCTCCAAAATTGACATTCCATTAAGGGAAAGAACACGCTTATTGTCTGGAGATAAAGGGACAATCGTGGACACAAGTTTCTGTCTTAAGTGTCACCAGCACGACAATTGTTTTACTGTATGTCCAATAGCCAAGGGACTAAGACTTCATGCAGAAAGTGTAAAACACATTTATGACCTGGAAGGCAGCACTAATACAACTAAAAGTAAACTCGTTTACTTTTGTGCTCCGAATATCCGATGCTGAACGTCTGATCCCGACGAAAAGTTTTCATTTCCGACGGTTGATTCTCGCTGCAGTTGTGAAGAATGGAACGGAACGCGATTCTGTAATCAAGCCATTACTGTCGCAAGGTAACTGCAGTGTTTTTCTTCAGGCAGCACAGCACAGATTTATCGAAAGTTGCTTGGCACATCCCCTCACTCCTTTCTTCCCAACTGCCTGTTCAATCAGTCGTTATCATGTAGGATTTGCAATGATCTTGGAGGAACTGTTATATGTGTATGTATGTACGTGTGTACGTAAGCATGCGTGGATATGTATATAGATACCTACCTACATACATACATACATACACACACGCATATATAAATGCATCTTTATATTAATATATATATATATATATATATATATA
>NC_068985.1:16266618-16266986 GCF_001194135.2 Octopus bimaculoides
CCCCCACTACAGCAAAGAAGTGTATTACACTGCCTATCCTGTCTGATTTTTAGCTTTTCAGGAAGAATATGGCTCACTATCTTTAAGTGAAATGGCTTTATTTTTGATACTTGTGCAGAATTTTAATTGTTTTAATCAGGAATAAAATTGATGATAACTGAATTTGAAACAAGAAAAGAAAAAAGATTACTGAGAATGAATAGATAATATTAAAAAAGAAAACCTATTTCCTAAATTAGTTATGTGTATGCATGCCTGTATGCATACGGTGTCAATGCATGTTCGCATATGTCAAAGTGTATGTGTGTGTGTATGCATGCATATGTGTATGTATGCGTATATATATATATATATATATATATATATAT
>NC_068985.1:16266996-16267772 GCF_001194135.2 Octopus bimaculoides
ATATATATATATATATATATATATATATACGTATACATGCAACCAAACATACAATTACATACAAATGTATACATACACATGCATATACAAATATATATACGTACAAATACACGTTCACATATATACACACATTGACGTACTCATGGATAGGTTCATACGCGCACACATGATCCTCTCACTTTTCCTTCTCCAACTCCCTCTTTCTTCACTCATTCTCAGTACACAGTCACACACACACACACACACACACACACACACACACACACACACACACATGTGTATATATATACATACACACACACGCACACACATAAATATATTCTTTTACTTGTTTCAATCATTTGGCTGCGGCCATGCTGGAGCACCGCCTTTTAGTCGAGTAAATCGACCCCAGGACTTATTCTTTGTAAGCCTAGTACTTATTCTATCGGTCTTTTTTGCCGAACCGCTAAGTTACGGGGACGTAAACACACTAGTATCGGTTGTCAAGCGAAAGCGATGTTGGGGGAACAAACACAAACACACAAACATATATATATACATACATACGACGGGCTTCTTTCAGTTTCCGTCTACCAAATCCACTCACAAGGCTTTTGTTGGCCCTAGGCTATAGTGAAAGACACTTGCCCAAGGTGCCACGCAGTGGGACTGAACCCAGAACCATGTTGTTGGCAAGCAAGCTACTTACCACACAGCCACACCCATATAGTTATATACACACACACATATATATATGTGTGTGTATATGTGTATATATATATATATATATATAT
>NC_068985.1:16267872-16269638 GCF_001194135.2 Octopus bimaculoides
GAAAATAGTTTTGATTCTCTTGTGAATTAAGCATCCAAGATAGTTAAATATAATGGGGTGTTGTTGTTGTAGCTGTTGTTGTTGTTGTTGTTGTTGTTGTTGTTGTTGCTGTTGTTTTTTAAACACTGAGCATCTACTTTCTGATCAAGCAGACCTGTCATCAAAGGCTTTCCGGCTTTGACCATCTCGTCTTTTGTGAGTGTATGTGCGTGTGTGTGCACGTGTGTGTGTGAGTGACTGTGTGTGCGCGCGCGTGTATACGTATAAACGTGTGTGTGTGTGTGTGTTTGTGTGTGTGTGTGTGTGTGTGTGTATGCATGTGTATATGTATGTATAAATTGGGGGGGGGGGTATAATTTGAGGGCGACTTGGTTTTATTTCTAGCATTTTAAGCAGACGTGTAGAGTCTTCCTCATTGACTTGAATAAATGTAATATTTACAACATTACATTTGGAATAAAGTTGGTATGTCTCCAAAGTAAAGCTTAAAATAATTTCTTTGTAACTGCCATGATCCTCCGCATTATATTGTACTGTAACAAAAGTAACATTAACTGTTTCAGATGAAGTCTCTCTCTATCTATCTATCTATCTATTTATCTATCTATCTGTATGTCTGTCTATCTATGTATCGGTCTGCCTGTTTTTGTCTGTCTATATATGCCTCTTTATGTCTGTCTATCTGTCTATCTGCTTGCCTGTCTATCTGTCTGTTTGGTTGACTGGCTGACTATTTGTGTGTGTGTGTATGTGTGTGTGTGTCTGTGTGTGTGCGTGTGCGTGTGTGTGTGTGTGTGTGTGTGTGTGTGTGTGTTCGTGTGTGTGTGTTGTGGTGTGTGTGTCTGCGTCTGTGTCTGTGTGTACATACATACATACAGATAAATACAGGCAGATCGATTGAAATATAGACACATGCACATACACACACACATACATACATACACACACGCATACATACATACATACATACATACATATACACAAACATACATACATGCATGCATAACACCATGTTTATATTTAATGAATTGATGTACTTAAAAATATCAGCAGAGTTTTTTGTTTTTTTTCTACTAAAGCGAAGGTCGAGTTTAACTCAATCTGAGGTCAACTGTTGAGCTGTCTTAAGACAAATCCACACAGGGTAACTGCTGGGGATCCCCACGGGCCTAAATCTGGGGAGGGCAATGTTAAACTATGTATGTTGTTGCATATGGAGGAGCCCCAATGCTTTGGTTTGACCGGGGCCCTCAGTTTTGCTGTAAAAGACAACCCTGCTCAATCATATTCCAGTAGATAATAAGAGTTTATTTTCTTATTTGTCTTTTTATATTTCCCACCGCCGGCATCTATATTTAAATCGAAAAATCAATTACAGGTGTGATGTTTTTGAAATCGAAGAATTTATACAGCTTCTTAGAAAAACGCCAGAAAACGAGACATGAGAAGAATGTAAAAAAAAAATGTTATTTCAACGAAGGTACCTCTATATGGTTGCTCGATTTGCTAGAAACAGTAGCCAATCTTTCTCGATCCTCCCTGATCTACACCCTACCGTCTTAAGAATACAATGGATGATGTACTCCCAGGTAGACTATTCCTGATAAGAAACCGGGATTATCATGATATGAATGTCTTTCATTGTCGTCTGCTTGATCTGAGATGACCTGGGGCTGAACAAGAAAGCTACCTGTAAAACAACTTGTTTCAAATACCGCCACATTAGGAAGGCTATTGTGATTGTTGTTGTTGTTGTTGTTGTGGTG
>NC_068985.1:16269804-16270679 GCF_001194135.2 Octopus bimaculoides
TGGTGGTGGTGGGTGAGATTAGCCCCCCCCCTGCGAAACCGTTATTGAAGATTAAAAGTATTCCAGATATGGCAATCCAGCCTTTTTTTTTAAATCTTTTTTTTTGTAATTTTTCAGGCACAACATTCTCACTACTGCGTTATCAAATGTGCCCTATTTTAAGAAATAGCAATAATAAAATAAAATAAAACTGGTATGGTGTAATTTCAGGGAAATTTGGCTGTTATATCTAGCGGGCTGTGCGACCACACAGAAGCTTCTTCATCATCGGCTTGTTGATGTAGGTGGTATGTCTGCAGTGAAAACAGTCAAATACTATTGTATTATTTACTCGTTCCAGTGAAGATTCTGTCACAACATCCAGGCAGAGCAGCCATCGCTGATTCCGAATTTAGCAGTCGATTAGTTATTTTTAGCAACAGATTCGACCTGACCATATTCCTCTCTGGTCAGCACCAATCGAAATAATAATTATATTCCGCGCTTTCATATAAGATGTTTATCATATAGGTCTCCACTATCAGAGCTCACCTAGGGCGATACAAACTACGGTTATTTTATTTGTTATCGAGCAAGGATAAAAATAGTCTGTCTATCTATCTATCTATCTATCTATCTATCTATCTATCTGTCTGTCTGTCTGTCTGTCTGTCTGTCTGTCTGTCTGTCTGTCTGTCTACCTGTCAGTCAGTCTATCTATCGATCTGTCTGTCTGTCTGTCTGTCAGTCTGTCTATCCTGCTGACTAGCTGTCTGTCTATCTGTCGCTCGGTCTGTCTATCTGTCGCTCGGTCTGTCTATCTGCCGCTCGGTCTGTCTATCTGCCGCTCGGTCTGTCTATCTGTCGCTCGGTCTGTCTATCTGTCGCTCGGTCTG
>NC_068985.1:16276764-16278186 GCF_001194135.2 Octopus bimaculoides
GATTGATGTGAGTGAGTGAGCGATTGAGGGATTGGAGTGTTTGAGTGATTGGAGTGCCTGTTAACAAGAATGAACAGTGGTTGTGCCCAGGATTGAACTCTGCCAGACACCTTTGTGTATGGACTTTCACGCGTGACCTGTTTCTTGCAATAACGTCACGGTCTTTTACCATCGTCGTTGCAAGGAATTTTTTAGCATTATACCACATTACATGTTGAGTCAATGATGAAGCTGCTAGAAATAGTAGCTAAGAATCCTTCAAATTACATCCTGCCTTACGAATTGATTAATGTGGTTCTTAGATACCTTCTAAAAAGACGGGATGGTCACGGCTGGAATACTTTTGCTCATGGGTCTTCTCAATCTGGGCTGATAGGAGCTTAGCGTTTACCTGGTTACTGGACTTGCTAGATGTAGTAGCCAATACCTCGCATTCCACCCAACTGTCTTTGAAGAATGACACACTAGAAGATGAGTGTGTGCATGTGTGTGCGTGCGCGAGTGTGTATGCATGCATATTACTCTTTTACTCTTTTACTTGTTTCAGTCATTTGACTGCGGCCATGCTGGAGCACCGCCTTTAGTCGAGCAAATCGACCCCAGGACTTATTCTTTGTAAGCCTAATTCTATCGGTCTCTTTTGCCGAACCGCTATGTTACGGGGATGTAAACACACTAGCATCGGTTGTCAAGCGATGTTAGAGGAACAAACGCAGACACACAAACATATATATATATACATATATACGACGGGCTTCTTTCTGTTTCCGTCTACCAAATCCACTCACAAGGCTTTTGTTGGCCCGAGGCTACAGTAGAAGACACTTGCCCAAGCTGCCACCAGTGGGACTGAACCCGGAACCATGTTGTTGGTAAGCAAGCTGGGGTGGGGAGTTGTAAATACAAAGTAAAAAAAGCATAGTTCACAGATGGCTCATAACAGCATTTTTTCGACAACTGTTACGTAATTAAGACATAATTTTCATTAATATATATTGATTTATTACGTATCTTCATTAAATAATCATGGAATTACTAATGTGTAATCCTAATGGAACAGTTGTTGAAAGTAATAAATTATGAACTATCTACGAAATTTATGCTTTTTTGCTTTAATTCTAAATATACATAACTTTTAAGGATCGTTTTAACCGTCTGTGTTTGTTTGTTTTGTTGGGTTTTTTTTCGCACTCGGATTTATTGCAATGTTATAACGATTAGAGTTTAACGACCTTTCATTAGTTGAGCTCTTAATTACCGTGGATCAATGTTTGATATTTTATACATCATTTCTGTCTATATGGATATATGATGATGATGATGATGATGATGATGATGATGATGATGATGATGATGATGATGATGATGATGATGATGGCCATTCAGTCGTGATCGAGGAAGATAATAACTGACCATTGCCCA
>NC_068985.1:16279090-16280574 GCF_001194135.2 Octopus bimaculoides
TCTTTTACTTGTTTCAATCACTCATTTAACTGTGCCCATGCTGGAGCACCGCCTTTAGTCGAGCAAATCGACCCCAGGGACTAATTCTTTGTAAGCCTAGTACTTATTCTATCGGTCTGTTTTGCCGAACCGCTAAGTTACGGGGACACACCAGCATCGGTTGTCAAGCGATGTTGGGGGGACAAACACAGACACACAAACATATACACACACATACATACATACATATATATACATATATACGACGGACTTCTTTCAGTTTCCGTCTACCAAATCCACTCACAAGGCGTTCGTCGACCCGAGGCTATAGTAGAAGACACTTGCCCAAGGTGCCACGCAGTGAGACTGAACCCGGAACCATGTGGTTCGTAGCAAGCTACTTACCACACAGCCACTCCTACCGCCAACTTTTATCATTCCAAATTGAAGGAGATGTCTGTATCAGCACTTTGAACACATCCAACGAAATATTGCTTATCACAGTTGACTAACAGAAATCAGTTGGGACGAAATGAAAATTTGGAAGCTCGCTATGCAATAAAGTCTTGTGCTAAACTGAGCAAAAATGCTACAGAAACTTATGAAATGATCCAAATTGCTTATTAATTAACTTATTAATTAACTTGCATGAGCCGAGTATCCGTTTTTTGCTGGTACAAGAAGCCACACAAAGCAAGTCCACCAAGAAGCTCATGACAATTCCCTTTTTCGACAGCAAGAACATCACCTACACCCACTGGGTTCGGGTTCCCTCTAGCAAGACAGTCAACAAAAGTACTTTGTGGAGGTCTTGAGTGGGTTCAGGAAGAGATTTCGTTACAAAAGGCCAGAGCATCTGCACCCGGACAATGCACCAGCTCACAATTCCATCCTGGTAACCAACAACTTGACAGAGATCGATATCTAAACTGTCCCTCAATCTTCCCCCTGTGACTTTCCCCTATGTGATTTTTGCTTGTTCCCCAAACTGAGGGAGAAGATGAAGAAGGCTGTGACAAAAGTCCTGGTCACCTTCACTTTGGAGGATTTCCACGGAGCCTTCATGAAGTGGCTGGAACGCTACAACAAATACATTGAAGGGGATTAGAGATTTGTACTCTCCTGAAGAGTCTCAAAACTTCTGGAATATACTTTGTATATCATAGTATAGGTATTACACAGGTACATCTTGGTCTGATATTGCACAAAACGTTTCTTGGCTGTAGGTACTATATATATATACAGTGTACATTTAAACACACAAGAGATATCTATCATAGGACTAGCTGTACGCTAGAGAGGACAGTTAAATTCCAAACCACTATTAGGTCTGGAATTTAACTGTCCTCTCTAGCGTGCAGGTAGTCCTATGAAGGATACCTCTTATGTGTTTAAATGTACACTGTATTTATATGAGTAATACATAGTCTATTGACTAAATCTTTACACGCTAGGCCACTGGTAATGGAAATTTCTAATATTTCAGATTACCCTTTGATATATAT
>NC_068985.1:16281476-16287863 GCF_001194135.2 Octopus bimaculoides
ATATATATATGTATATATATATTCACCATTGACACTAATTAGATTTACCTTGACCGCAGATGGTACATAGATACATTTTGGTTATGTATATGAAAAATCTAGGCTAAGGTTTCGATTCCTGGCTAAGAATCCAAGAAACGATTTCTTACAGATACAACATTAATGTATCTTGGCCATAGTTACAACAGTGATACATCTTGGCTACTTTGAAATATCTTAACTACATTATACACTGATGTATCTTGGGTTTAGACAGAAAACTGGTGCATTTTCGCCATCAATACAACGCATATATTAAATCTTGGCTAACGATACTACACAAATATATATTGAATACCGCAGAAATGTTTTGGGTTTTGTTGTTGCTTTGTGGGTGGGGCATGGGTTATGGATACCTCACATATATGTTTATTTCAACATCAGATACTGTTATGACGAGAAACAGTTGCTGAGAATCAATCGTTTTGTTCGATTAAAATGTTCGACTTCAGTATATGAAGCAAAACTGCGCACATCCATATATATATATACCAAATGGCTAGATGCCAGCCTTCAACAAAAGTTTACTATAAGGCTCATGGAACGAAAGTAGAAATTAGTAGATTTCACCAGTCTTTCGTAATTATCGAATTACTTGTATAAGCTGTCATGTAAGAACATACAAAAGCAAAGAGAATTTGGGGTATTCATCTATAATCAGTTGCAAGTAACACTGAGAAGTTAAACAATTGTAGAGGACTTTTTAAGTCGATACTGAGTCGCAAAGATGGTTGTGTGAACTTAATCATTTTGGTATGCAGAAGATGGTAGAGTCGTGGTTTCAATTCCGAGTATGTGGTGTATTCGTCGTAAGATTTTTAACATTTTCTGAAGAAAATGAATTGTTCTAAGATCTGACACTATCAAGTCTCTGAGAGATTGCATAAAAGCCTATGTAAATTTGAAATTCCTGAAGGTATTATAGAGGATCATCTAGTATGAGCATTAGCAGCTGTGTTATCGTTGCTAGACATGTGTTAGCACGATTGTAAAGTTATAACTATACACCAACAAAAATTCTTATTCTTCGTTTTTCCCTACTTTTGTAATTGAAGTGGTTAGTGGATCACTGTGTGATGTGAAGATACATTTTTTTGATGTACCTTTGTTGTAGCAAGGATTGTAATTGCTGGTGTGGTACTCGTGAAAAATCCAAAAGTTTTTGCAGTTGAAATAGAGTTTCCCCTTTTGCTAGATAACAGAACGGTTATGATAAGAATCGGTACATAAATAGCATCTTCGCAATACGTTGGTTTCTTCATAATGACAGCTCGTTGTTAACGGAGCTAGACCATAGTTTTGCTGTAGTTTTTCATTGACAGGAATTAAGATTACTGGAAAACCTTTACATTTCTTTGAACATTTTCGCGAGAACGAGGTTGGATTGCTCTCCAAATCCAGTGGTAAGTTCCCAGATAGTCTTATTTAAATGTGAACAGAAGAGATTTCGGGAATAAATAGCTATTAAATGTTTTCCTCTCGTTATATAAATAGTTATAGCTATGAATTTACAGTGTCTGGAGTGGTGGTGTATAATTGTGCCATAAAATCCAGTGTTTTTGCCAGGTTATTTTCGTGATTGCAATTGTAATCTACAAAAAATTGTATTCTGTTGTTTAATAAAGATACGTTCGAAAGTATTAATAGTAGCTATTGTAATACTATAGTAGATACAACCTGCAATATGATTGAAAACTGAAGGTGAAATGAAGTTAGTAAGTAGTGTGAGTCTTTATTTTTCGTTTTAGTCAGAGAATTCAACAGGAAAATTTATTAAAGTAGTTTTTCAATGCGTCATTTTGTGTTTGTATCCAATGAAGTGCTGTCAAAGCTATGCGATCAAAGTTTTCTTGTTGTTATTGTATTTTTGCATTTTAAACGAAAAATAAAAGCACTGTGACAAGAAGCAGTTGCCAAAAATCAATCGTTTTATTCTATTAAAATGTTCTGAGCAAATGTATAAACGAATATGAGGCAACAGCATAAACGTCCGTTTTTATTACAAATGAGTGGATACCAACCTTCAACTACGATATATCATAATGTACCGAGAGAAGAAGCAGCAATTCATAACAAATCCTTCACAGATATAAAGACATAAATACAGTGAGCTATAAAACTTCGATCAACTGAGATTATGAAATAAATTGCCAAAACCCTTCACTAAGGACGTTTAAATTTTTTTTCATGACCAACGGGGAAGATAACACCAATAACATGAGTTTATCGAAACTTTTGGATAATATAAACAATGCGGTAAATATCTATATAAATCACATTAGCCGCGCATACAATACAGAGAGGGAGAAATACATAGCAACATCATTTTATTATAGGAACGAGTCAATGAACAGCTAGAAACGTTAGTAACAAATTTCATAACTTAATGTCTCTGCTTCCGTTTATCTGCTGGAGGCTTACTTTCCTATATTGCACTCCCGTGAAATGTCCAAACGTTGGTGAAAATAGTGATGTATTCTTTACAATCAACAAAGCCTCAGGTCATATCTGACAAAAGAACGCTCTGACTAAGTTGCTAGTCTATAGAACCCACAACATTTTCTTTGGGATAAGAAGTATCTGACAGACTGCGCCATATCAGCGTTCATTGATATAGGCCTTTCCAGCCAGCTCTTTATCAACTTTAGTGTGCATCATAGTTTGGTTATGTCGCCTACGTTATTTCTTATGTATACTAACAACTTCTTTGTAACTACTTATAACGATTTTCACTCTAACGCACAAACGATACCATTATCTACCCAAAGATTATGTATACATGTTTCAGCCACACGTAACTTAGACATCTAATGCAAAACATTCACTGCGTTTAAAAAAACTTAAAAACATCCACCAGTAAGTCAAGACAACTTACCTTATAACGTGTATAAGCAACACTTTTTTGTCAAAAATTAGGTTTAAAAATATGAGAGTTTCTTATACATGGACAGTACTATAATCCCTTACAAAACCTTTTTTCCAAATTTTAAGCCCAAAATATTAGCGGGTTCCTTATACAGGAGGGCTCCTTATACACGTTAAAATACGGTAATTACCTTCAAAAGCATGGCCACTATTTAAATCGAGGCAACAAATCTTACGACACTAATAATGAACAACATAACTAAATCCATCGTCGTCGCTAGATTGTTGATGCTTTCTTAAAACAAACTCAGGTATAAGACATGGCTAAAACTGATTCTCAAAGTCTGAGCTGCTTATTCAGTTCCAGAAAATATTTCTTCCCTGAGCAGTTAATGATCCCAAATGTGACCAATGCTGAACAGTATATAAAAAAAAAAGGATAGTTTTCTTATTGGCAAAAATCGTTTATTAATACAACTACTAGCCTCACGAGAGGCCCACAACTCTGACTTTCTTCTTTGTCTTATATACAATTTACTATGTCATATTTGATCCATTAGCTTTATTGGTTTGCTTTGGAGGAAGAAGCTGTGTCCTTTTCTTTTGCAGGAACTCTGAGATCGGTGAGATGCGCACGATTAACGTTCTACTTGAGTAGTTGCAAAATCACGACTTCGGGGAAAATATAGCAAGAACGGAATGAAAGAGAACCAGCATTCTAGGCACAAGGCCCGAGATTTTGGGGGATTAGCTCTACCCAAGTACGCAACTGGTACTTAATTTATCGACTTCGAAAGGATGAAAGTGGAATTTGAACTCAGAACTTAAAGAGAGACGAAATACCGCTAAGCACTTCACCCGGCGTGCTAATGTTTCTTATTTCGTTATTGCCCACAAGGGGATAAACATAGAGGGGACACACAAGGATTAAGTCGATTACATCGACCCCAGTGCGAAACTGGTACTAAATTTATCGATGAAAGGCAAAGTCGACCTCGGCGGAATTTGAACTCAGAGCGTAACGGCAGACGAAATACCGCTAAGCAATTCGCCCGGCATGCTAACGTTTCTGCCAGCTCGCTGCCTTGCAAGAGAACCAACATTCTGAGAAGAAATGAATGGGTATAATGCTTAGTGTAACGCCTGTGACTGGATACAATAAAGGTTGACGAGAGGAGAGATAAGTGTATGGAAGGAGCAGATCAGTAAGTTCCGAGAAGTAGAGGTTGCAATAGTAGAAGCATAGAAGACAGGGTGAGGAGACAACATATACGTGGGATTATCTTACGTAACTGTAAACTGACGAACTGTTTCGTTATAATTTGAGCCTGGAAAACTTGGTGTTACCGTATTTATAACATCGGTATTTTAAATGACGAGTGAAGCCGCGTAGCTAAGTTGTTAGGGTATTCGCCTCACGAGTGTAAGGTCGTGAGTTCGATTCCCACCGGCACATTGTGTCTCTTGAGCGAGACATTTTATTGCACGTTGCTCCAGTCTGTTGTTGTTGGCACTCCGTCGCTTACGACGTCGAGGGTTCCAGTTGATCCGATCAACGGAACAGCCTGCTCGTGAAATTAACGTGCAAGCGGCTGAGCACTCCACAGACACGTGTACCCTTAACGTAGTTCTCGGGGATATTCAGCGTGACACAGTGTAACAAGGCTGACCCTTTGAATTACAGGCACAACAGAAACAGGAAGTAAGAGTGAAAGAAAGTTGTGGTGAAAGAGTACAGCAGGGTTCGCCACCATCCCCTGCCGGAGCCTCGTGGAGCTTTAGGTGTTTTCACTCAATAAACACTCACAACGCCCGGTCTGGGAATCGAAACCGCGATCCTATGACCGCGAGTTCGCTGCCCTAACCACTGGGCCATTGCGCCTCCACTGCTCCAGTCTACTCAGCTGGCAAAAATGAGTTGTAGCTGTAATTCAAAGGACCAACCTTGTCACATTCTGTGTCCTACTGAATCTCCCTAAGAACTACGTTAAGGGTACGCGTGTCTGTGGAGTGCTCAGCCACTTGCGCGTTAATTTCAGGAGTAGGCTATTCCGTTGGTTAAATCAACTGGAACACTCATCGTCGTAACCGACGAAGTGCCAGTATTTTTAACGACTAACCAAACTGACAAATAGTGTTTTAATGGTTACCATAAATGTTTTGCAAACTCTCTTATTAGTAAAATGCAAACTATCAAAATCCTCAAAAACTTTCATTCATAGACGTAATATAATAACCCAATAAAACTTGTTTGTTATTGCAAATATCGAAGATTTCACCAACAATATGCGAAAGAAATTTATGGCATTTTTTTTATTCATTCGCCAATTTCTGCAATTTTGCTTCAGACCCCATCAAATAGCATTATCATATTTTCATTATTATTTTCAATCCAATTTGTCGGCCTAGTGGAGTCTTGAAACTAAAAGTGTTAGCAATTTATGAAAATTGATGGTTTTAGTATCGTCCAGGTCATAGTGGTTTTTATGTTACAGCTGGCTGAAGTTTTCTTTTTTTTATTGTAGTATACACTGTAGTGTGAAGGCGCGTGGCTTAGTGGTTAGGGCATTCGGCTCACAATCGTAAGGTCGTGAGTTCGATTCCCGATGGCATGTTGTGTCTTTGGGCAAGACACTTTATTTCATGTTGCTCCAGTCCACTCAGGTGGCAAAAATGAGTAGTACCTGTATTTCAAAGGGCCGGCCTTGTCACATAAATAGAGAGAGGGAGAAAGAAAGAAAGAGAGTGAGAGAGAGAGAGATACAGATACCCAGAGAGAGAGAGAGATAGATAGATACACAGAGAGAGAAAGTGAGAGAGAAAGAGAGATATAGATAGCTAGCTAGATAGATAGAGAGTGAAAAAGATGCCACAATGTGGAACTGAACTCGATACCATGTAGATGGGAAGTAAGCTTCTTACCTCACAGCCACGCCTGCACCTACTAGGTAGCCTTCCTATTTTTTCGATCCATCTCTCGGCTGACCAATACATACAAATACACGAAAACTGTGTGTGAAAACACTTCCAGTCATTTCTAACCAGCAAGGGTTCGCACCCTGATAGTGCTTCTTTTAGTAATACCAAATAATGCGCCAAAAAAATTGGCTTCTTCTCACTAACTCTCTCTCTCTCTCTCTCTCTCTCTCCCTCTCTATCGATCTATCTATCTATATCTATTTATCTATCTATCTATCTATCCTTCTCTCACATTCTCTTTCTTTTTCACTCTCTATCTATCTATCTATCTATCTATCTATATCTCTCTTTCTCTCTCGCTCTCACTTTTTCTCTCCCTCTCTCTCTGTATCTATCTATCTGTCTATCTATCTTTTTCTCTCAATCTCTTTCTTTCTTTCTCCCTCTTTCTCTCTCTCTCTCTATCTCTATCTCTCTCTCTATCTCTATCTCTCTCACTCTCAAATTCTCACCCTCTCTCTCTCTCTCTCTCTCTCTCTCTCTCTCTCTCTCTCTCTCTCTCTC
>NC_068985.1:16287898-16288524 GCF_001194135.2 Octopus bimaculoides
TCTCTCTCTCTCTCTCTCTCTCTCTCTCTCTCTCTCTCTCTCTCTCTCTCTCTCTCTCTCTCTCTCTCTCTCTACCTTTTTCTATGATATTTGCATGCTAGACACGCAATGGCAGTTATTGAGATGGGAGTAGGGATACTAGATATTGGACAGGATATTTGGATACGACAATGAACAAACCCCTGAGAAGACCAACCTCTCTGAAATCGCTAACAATCAATTTAATGCTCTCACTTCCTAACAGTTCAATGGTGGTGAAAGCAGATGGTGAAAGCAGATGGTGAAAGCAGATGGTGGTGAAAGCAGATGGTCTCCATTTAAAAATTGCTTATTTGGTTGTTACTTTGGAGAGTATGCTTTAAGAAACATAAATTTTTATGCATGTGACCGTGTGTGTATGTATGTGTGTGTGTACGTGTATGTGTGTGGGGTAGGGGGCGTGTGCGTGAACGTGTGTGCGCGTGCGCTTCTTGGTAAAGCCCTGTTTTTACTTTGTATTTGTGTATGTGTTGTGCTGTGCATTTAATTTGGATCGACTGCTTGCAGTTCGATTCTTGTAGATGTAGATTTTTTTGGCATGCGTGATGTGTGTGTGTGTGTGTGTGTGTGTGTGTGTGTGTGTGTGT
>NC_068985.1:16288919-16290891 GCF_001194135.2 Octopus bimaculoides
TGTGTGTGTGTGTGTGTGTGTGTGTCCGCTGTTGGTTTGTTCACATTCCTGTAAGCTAGCGGTACGGCAAAAAAGTAAGATAGAATGAGTACCAGAGTTTGAAAAATCCATGCTGGGTTGATTTGTTCGTCTGAAAACCCTTCAAGGCCGTATCTCAGTATGGCTGTAGCTCAATGACCAAAACAAGTAAAAATAAGCAACGCTGGTGTTTCCCGTTTTTTTCCATCTTCTGATATTGTTGCCTCGCAAACTATGTTTATTCGAAAGCAGTCTCCATGTAGTGGGCATGTTCTTGTACAGTTGCATAGCTTGTGGTTGTGCGTTGCGTTTTCGTTTGTATGTAGTCGTTTAATGACTGTATGATATGTTAGAATTTTTGTGTGCAGCTTTACTTAAACTGTACATTGCTTTTGTTGAATAGTTCGTAATATTTACGTTCTGTCAGAAACCGTTGGCTAATTTGTGCTAGGAAGTGACATGATACAATTGTTGCTACTTTTGAATTGCAGAGTGAGTTGAACCAGATGATGTTCCTTTATTTTTTTCTATTTTTTCCTTTTTATTGTTTATACGACGTGTTTTAGGTATGTATTGCACTTTGTCTTTAATCTATTTGCTTTTAGGGTTTCGGTGTAAGACGCGTGGCTTAGTGGTTAGGGCATTCGGCTCGCGACTGTAAAGTCGTGAGCTCAATTTCCGGCGACGCGTTGTGTCCTTGAGCAAGACACTTTATTTCACGTTGCTCCAGTCCATTCTGCTGGCAAAAATTAGTAGTACCTGTATTTCAAAGGGCCGGCCTTGTCACACTCTGTGTCATGCTGAATCTCCCTAAGAACTACGTTAGGAGTACACGCGTCTGTGGATTGCTCAGTCACTTGCATGTTAATTTCACGAGTAAGCTGTTCCGTTGATCGTATCAGCTGGGACCCTCATCGTTAGGGTTTCAGTGTAGAACGGTGCTCCTGGGTCGGGTCAGATATTTCCTTGTCAGGCGAAATTGTCGAGATTATTTGGTTTATGATGATGATTAGATTTTTGATTATCGATAGTGAGTGGCACGAATTTATGTTTATATACAAAAGAACTACGCTAGGCTTTGTGTAAGAGTAGTGTTTCTCACAGAATTCAGATTTAATGTTACTTCAAGGTAGTTTACTACGGATAAGTTGGTTTGTACGGTTATGTGTAGGTCAAACTCTTTAAAGGTCTATAATGAGACTAGAAGGTTCCTGATACCTGTGAAGTATCTCCTTCTCTCATTACAATTATTTTTTGTAGTCTTAGGGTTCTGGAACTCGAAGAAGAGGCTTACAAGCGGATGCAATTCAATGGTTGTTTATTTGGTTCTCATTTCATGGGGTTTGCTCCCGGCCACCATCTGTATGCCAGCGCGTAGTTCGTTAGCTCCGTTCGCGAGAGGTATATTACCTCTGGAGATAACGGGTAATGTTAGAGCGGGTTAAGAATCCGCTGTGATTTGCTAGGCTGCAGTGTTGTTCAATGTAAGCGCCAACGCGAGAGAAGAGAACGAGTTGCTCAATACACCTCCTTAAATAGATGCTGCCCACGAGAGCCTCGCTATGGTCTCACGCATGGCAAACATGTAGGCGAGATCTCGCGCTTGTCTCGGACCTGGCAATGGCCGCCGGCGAGATCTCGTGCAAAATGGCGCTGGCTTCTTGTGTTACGCTACAGGTCTTTATTATTTCTTTTCTGAATGTGATGAATTTATGCCAGTTCATATTTTAGCAGATGATTAATCCGTCGTCCCTGTGTAGTCCTATGCTGGATTTCGTGAATACTTTGTTTATTCGTTCATCTGCTAGTTCACATGTTTTTTCTCTCTGTCGTAGCATTTCACGATGATGTTGAAAAGTTTATAATTTTCCTTATGCAGCGAGGCTGAGTTGTTGTGGAATAGGAGCAGCTTCTTTGCATTCAAAACTTGTCCATTATATGTTGATCATTGTTT
>NC_068985.1:16291290-16296151 GCF_001194135.2 Octopus bimaculoides
CTGCTACGCAAAAGTTTAAGATCTTTTGTCTATAGTAGGATGGATGATTATCATCATCGTCATCATCATCATCATTATTATCATCATCCTTGTCATCATCATCATCATCATCATCATCATCATCATCATCATCATCATCATCATCATCATTATTATTATTATTATTACTACTACTACTAAGGCGGTCAGCTGGCAGAATCGTTAGCATACTGGACGAAATGCTTAGCGGTATTTCGCCCGTCGCTACGCTCTGAGTTCGAATTCCACCGAGGTCCATTTTGCTTTCATCTTTCGGGTTCGATAAATTAAGTACCAGTTACGCACTGGGGTCGATCTAATCGACTTATCTTTTCCCCCAAAACTGCTACCCGTATGGCAAAATTTGAAAACATTATTATTATTATTATTATTATTATCATCATCATCATCATCATCGTCATCATCACAAAGGCGGGCGAGATGGTAGAATCGTTTGCGCGTCGAACAAAATGCTCAGCGGCATTTCTTACATTATGAGTTCAAATGTTCAAATGTCGCCAACATCAGTCCCACTGCCGTGTGACTGAACCTGGAACCATGTGGTTGGTAAGCAAGTTATTTACCACACAGCCACTCCTAATGAAAAATTGTTTTTTATATTTTGAAAAGTGAAAGAAAGAAAGAAGGAAAGTATACACGGTATACACTGCAAAAGAAGGATCATTGCATAGCATACAAAGGTTAAAAAAAAAAGGAAGTACGAAATAGCCCGGTTATAGAAAATGAAGAAGGTGAAGAGAGCGCCCATTATTGTTGGGTCTTTGGGGACAGTATCAGAAGGCATCAAGAGGAATATAAAGGAAATTGGAATAGAGTGCCCTGTAGAACTGTTATAAAAAGGTTTGCCTCCTTGGCACGGTCAGAATAATCAGGAAAGTATTAGATAGCTGAAAAGAATGGATAGCATGGTACTGTAGGCTGCAGATAGTAAGCTCGCTACGCATGCAAGACTCCAGGAGCTCCAGCAAAACCTGTGATAAAAATTTCGTTTTTGGATTTGGTTTGCAAGATTCTTTATGCGAGTTCGTGTGTTGAAGCATGTTCTGTTGTGTCTTGGGAGAGTAATTCTCTTTTGGTGCCTTATAATTTAACACATTCAACGGTAAAATTTCCACTTATTTCGTTTTTTATTCAAAAGGATGCAAGATGCAACGAAAATTTTAGAAAAATAAAAAAGAAGTGGAAATTTTACCGGTGAATGTGTTAAATTATAAGGCACCAAACGAGAATGACTCTCCCCAGACACAACAGACAGTGATAAAAAGAAATAATAATAATAATTATTATTATTTCCGTTATTGGCACAAGGCCACCAATTTTACGAGGAGAGGTTAGTCGATAACTTAAGCGATAGAGTGGGGGGCGGTAAATGGGACAAAATGAATAATTTCTTTATTACCCACAAGGGGCTAAACATAGAGGGGAAAAACAAGGACAGACAAAGGGATTAAGTCGATTACATCGATCCCAGTGCGTAACTGGTACTTAATTTATCGACCCTGAAAGGATGAAAGGCAAAGTCGACCCCGGCGGAATTTGAACTCAGAACATAACGGCAGACGAAATACTGCTAAGCATTTCGCCCGACGTGCTAACGTTTCTGCCAACTCGCCACCTTGTTCTGATTTCTTTTAATTTCTCTTTTTATTTGTTTGAAACCATTACATTGCAAGTATTGCATCATCATTTTGTACTGCTGCATCATCTTTGGGAGTAAAATTTGGTCTGCATAGATGTTGCTGTTGTTGTTGTTGGAACTGAGAGAGTTTAAAACATAGTCAGGTGACAGGTACTTTTTTTTTTCTTTTCCATGGAATTTTTCCTCAACTTTGACCCGACTGTAATTGAGGCTGCTAATAAAATATCTGGATAATTTTTAGTGTTGAACAATCAATATTCTTTTCTCTGTTAGATTCCAAGTCAATTGTTCCCACACTCTTGTTTAGTTTGATGATTTTCAATTTTCAAAACAATGTTATTTAATGTGAGACAAAATGAGTAATGACTAATTTCAATAATTTCTTCTATTTAACAGTATGATACGTAAATATATTAGGAAGAGATCCTCTCCAGCAGATCGTGAAGAAGCTATAGAGACTATTTTATGTTGAAATTTAAGATTTATTTGAGATTTCATTAATTTCATATCTTGTACCATTTTTCCAAGATCCTCTTTCATTTACTCTTTTCTTCTTTTACTTGTTTCAGGCATTTGACTGCGGCCATGTTGGAGCACCGCCTTTAGTCGAGCAAATCGCCTCCATGACTTATTCTTTGTAAGCCTAGTACTTATTCTATCGGTCTCTTTTGCCGAACTGCTAAGTTACGGGGACGTAAACACACCAGCATCGGTTGTCAAGCGATGTTGGGGTGACAAACACAGACACACAAACACACACATATATATATATATATATATATATATATATATATATATATATATATATATATATATATATACATATATACGACGGGCTTCTTTCAGTTTCTGTCTACCAAATCCACTCACAAGGCTTTGGTCGGCCCGAGGCTATATAGTAGAAGACACTTGCCCAAGGTGCCACGCAGTTACTGATCTTTCTGATATCTGAGACTCATACACATCTTTTAGTGAGTATGAGTCTTTTTTTTTTTCTTTTACTGGTGGAATTTTGGAGAATTGAAGGGGTAAATTAATCTTATCGTGTCTTCCTCATTTTGCCCCAGCTAAATATGTCTTTTGTATGCTCAAAGAGAACGGAGATAATGTTTCCAAAATAGTCTTCTGAATATGCTATTGTGTTTTTGATGCCTCTAGAGGTCATTTGCTTTTGTAGGGTAATGAACATACGATTTTCTTTTCTTTCAAAGCCAAAAATGCAGTAAATATCACTTATTGTGCCCCATCCCCACCCCTAATTACATTATCGATTCTCAGATAGATGAAAGGCAAAGTCGACGTCTGCGGAATTTTAAGGCAAAACGTAAAGAGCCGGAAGAAATACCGCCAAGTATTTTGTCCGACACGCTAACGATTCAGCGAGCTTGCTGCTTTAATAACAATGATGATGATGATGTAAGGAAAACAAACAGAAGCCACTAGCCTTATCTAAAGGTTAAGTATACTAATTAAAATAATAAAAATAATAGCGTTATTGTGGATAACACGTGACCAGTACGCATAACAACTTTTTTTTTATTATAAATATAGAAATGTCGCTGTGACCCGCTAAAAACTTTGAGCAGTCCACCTTATGCATCACTACAATAAAACATCCGAGATATGAATGGGATTATATAACAAAAGACGAAGATTAATTAATTATTGTTTCTAGCATTCATAATAAGGCCTGATTTGAGGGGAATGGAGTTATTCGGTTACATTGTTTGCAGTATTTGACTGGTGTTTTATTTTATTGACCCTGGAGGGAGAAAAAGCAAAGTTGACCTTAACAGGATTTGAACTCAAAGTGTAAAATGCATTTTGATTTCCGATGCTCTAACGACTGGGCCAATCCACAACTCTGACGAAGAGGAAATAATTCTTTTAAGTTTTGGCACAAGGCTAGGACTTTTGAAGGGATTAGAGGGTGCTGGTCGATTATATTAACCCCCCGTGCTCAACTCGTACTTATTTTATCGATCTCGAAAAGATGAATGGCAAAGTCGACCTCAGCAGGAATTGAACTCAGAATGGAATGTAAAATAATAATAATGATGGTTTCTGATTTAAACACAAGATCATCAGTTTTGACATGAGGGTTTAGAAGATTATCATTGAGCCTTAGTACATGACTGGTACTTTATTTCATTGGTCCCCGGGTGATGAAAAGCTGACATCGCTGGAATTTGAACTCAGAATGGAACATAAAATAAAGATAAAGGTTTCTGATTTAAGCAAAAGGTTGGCAATATTGACGAGAGGGGGGTAGTCGATATCATCGATCCCAGTATTGACTGGTAGCAGGGGCGGACTGAGCCGTCAGTCAATCGGACACTGCCCGAGGACCCGGAGCTCTGAGGCGCCCACACTAACACACATTCAAAGGGGCCCGGTAAACAGTTATGCCCAAGGGTCCTTAATACTCTCAGTCCGCCCCCTGACTGGTAGTTTATTTTATCAACACCAGAGGAATAAAAGCCAAAGTTGACCCCAGACGAAATCTGAATTCAGAAAATAAGGAGCCGGAACAAACGCCGCAAGGTATTCTTTTTGGTGGTGTGGTGGTGGTGTTGGTGGGGGGCAGAATACCATCCTGGTGGAAACTAAATAACAACAACGAAGACCAAATAATAGCCACGAAGACAAAACAAACAAGTGTTGTAATAACAAGCAGCACGTGACCATGACAGCGCGTGCCGACTTGTTACGTGTTCAGCAACAATCACGTGGTAGGTAAGTCGCAAAAACCATTTGGCCTTGGTATCGTCCTGCGGAATAAGCCAATAAATGACAGTTATTTAACATTACTGTAGCACCACTGCATAGAATCGACCAGGGAGCCTCTGCATAGTCGCTTGCTCCGCTAGAAATAGCAGCTGAATCAACCTCGAACAAGAATGCACCGTCTTAAAAAAAAAAACCCAAAATTGTAAGAGCACATTAGAAAATGTAGTTTTAAGTACCTTTGAATGGATGAAATGGTCATGGGTGGAACTGGAATGCCTTGCATAATTGATAGCTCTGTTCAATCAGGTGTGGCCTACGACTTTTATTTTTCGTGTAAATGCGCAAATGAAGGTGAAACTAATGTAGGTATACATGAGTAGTGCGTGTGTGTGTATGCATATATAGGTGTGTGTGTCTATGTATGTATGTGTGTGTATGTATATATATATATAT
>NC_068985.1:16296717-16297537 GCF_001194135.2 Octopus bimaculoides
GTGTGTGTGTGTGTGTGTGTGTGTGTGTGTGTGTGTGTGTTTGCTGGAGGTATATGTCTGTATATATGCTAGAGTGTATGTGTGTATACTGGCCTATATGCCCTTATGCTAATGTGTATGCTAGTGTGCGTGTGTTTATATGCTAGTGTGCCTACGTGTGTATGCTGGTGTATGTCTATCTATATGCTAGTGTGCGTGCTAGCATGCATGTATGTTTGTATTACCTGTGCTTCTGTGTTTGTTCGGATGCCTATGTGCTTATATACGCTGTGTGCTAGAGTGTGTGTCTTCATATGTTAGTGTGTACGTGAATTTATATGACAGTATGCATACGTTTACATAGGAGAATGTGCATATGGTAACATGTATAATCACATCTGTTTGTGCTAGTGTACATCCGTTTATATGCTACAGAGCATATATGTCTGTCAGCGTACGAACGTTTTATCTGCTATGGTGCATGTACAGATGCTAGCGAGCATGTGCTTACATGCTAATATACTTGTGTGTGAGCTAATGCACCTTTCTTTGCTCGTGAGCATGTATGTTTATATATTATAGTGCACGAGTGTCTATATGATACTGTGCACCTGTGTAAGCCTGTATGCTTGTGTTTATTCTTGTGTACAAGTATTTCAACGCTAGCTTACATATGAACTTATATACTAGATAATGTCTGTGCTTATATGATCATGCGTATATGGATTTATGCTAGTGGGTATGTGTGATTATATGTCAGTGTGCTTGTGTATATGTTACAGTTCACGTGAGTTTATTATGCTAGAGTACAAATGTGCATATATATATATATATATATATA
>NC_068985.1:16297837-16300159 GCF_001194135.2 Octopus bimaculoides
ATGTATGTATGTATGTATGTATGTATAGATAGATAGATAGATAGATAGATAGATAGATAGATAGATAGATAGATAGATAGATTGATAGGCAGACAGACAGACAGACAGACAGGCAGGCAGGCAGACAGACAGACAGACAGACAGACAGACAGACAGACAGACAGATAGATAGATAGATAGATAGATAGATAGATAGATAGATAGATAGATAGATATACGTGTGTGTGAATGTGTGTTTTGACGTTGAGTTATTTAAAATGAATTAAATTAAGCTAAATGATTAAACTAAAGGGTTCCTCAATACTTTTATAGTACAGTACATACTCAAGGAAAAGGCTAACAGTGATTTCAAAGTTTCGTCTTGCTCGCCATCATTAGACTATCGGCGAGCAAGCCGACACTTCGAGATCACTGTCAATCTTTTCCTTCGAAAAATTTGCGCGTGCGCGTGTAAAACAGTGTGTAAATTACTTGATGTATATACACTGAATATAGGCGAGTTACTGCGGTGTTTTTCCCGAGGTAACCTCTCTAATGGACGTACTGTGTTAAAAACACAATAAACATCAAAGGGGTACGATAATTCGTCCCGGCAGCGGCCAGTGAGAACGCCAGATGCATTTCGGCCTTTTTGAACCTTTTCAATGGTGCGTATTCGCATCCAGTCAAATGTCGTTGTCGTTGATATAGAAAGGATGAATAAAACATTCACTAATTTTGCGAATAGCCGCCCGGCTGAATAAAATTCTGGTGTTTTCGACCCCCCCTCTGATATTTATTGTGTTGTCGGAGTGTTGAAGGATATTTCACCAGATGTCACAAGAGGTCTTAGGATGTTTCGCCCATGCTGTTGTGGTTGCTGATTGAATTTACGTATGTATGTATGTATGTATGTATGTATGTATGTATGTATGTATATAACAAAATGAGAGAAATAGAAAATGGAATTCCAAACCACGGAACCTGTAGGCAACTAGCTATAGGCAAATGACGACAAGCATTATAATAGAACCAAGCGAAACCGAGTTTATTGAGTGAAGTAATTTTTGAAAAGTCACCTGGCGAGACGTATCTGTACCGAACGATGCACCACAACCAGTTGTACAATATCTCACCCGCGCCGGACCAGTGCAAGATGGGTCGAAACGATCGTTGTGATTAATAAAGAATTTCGTGGATTCCATTTCCTGTCTTCTTATTTGTTATATAGTCGACAGACACCGAGCAATTCCTGAAGTAGATCCAGTGGCATTTATATCAATACTGTGGATGACATCAGGTAGCCATAAACGGTGAAGGTGCTTTAGTCGGCATACGAGCAAGTGTATACCCAAGGTTTAAATATGTATGTATGTATGTATGTATGTATGTATGTATGTATGTATGTATGTACGTATGTATCCCCAATAAAATATTCCAGACACATGTCCCTTATTGTACTCTTATTCAGTATGATACTGTGCGAAAAAAATTGGTGATTTTGCATTACAAGTATAGTGGAGCAAGACTCTTGCTGAGTTTTGAACCATTGTGCTTAGGTTCCCCTGCTTAAGACCATGACCTATTATACTATTGTAGATGGCATGGTCATATAAAAGGCTTTAATGCCTACGCAGACTTGACTCGACTAATCAAATCAACTGTCCTGTAACCAGGGCGGCTGAAATTTTGCTGCCAAATAGTCTGGTCGAACCTTCTACAAAAACTCTGTTAAGGCTTTGTAAGAAGCTGGCGAAATGAATCCCAGCTAAAGACATTCAAAAGTCCACACGGAGCCCTGTCGCTCTTTTCGTTTAAGGCTTTTGTCGAACAAATCGACCCCAGTACCTTTTTTACTTAGGTCTGACACGTATTCTTATTTCTTTATTGCCCACAAGGGGCTAAACATTGAGGGGACAAACAAGGACAGACAAAGGGATTAAGTCGATTACATGGACCCCAGTGCGTAACTGGTACTTAATTTATCGACCCCGAAAGGATGAAATGCAAAGTCGACCTCGGTGGATTTGAACTCAGAATGTAACGGCAGACGAAATACCGCTAAGCATTTCGCCCGGCGTGCTAACGTCTCTGCCAGCTCGCCGCCTTAATACGTCTGACATGTATTCTATCGGTTCTTTTGCGGAACTGCTAGTTTACCGGGACAGAAACATACAAGCACCGGTTATCAAATGGTGGGTGGCAAACACAGACACAAATACACAAACACACGCACACACACACACACATACACGCACACACATATGTATTTATATATGTGTGTGCGTGTTTGTGTTTGTGTGTGTGTGTGTGTTTGTGTGTGTATGTATATATATATATATA
>NC_068985.1:16300640-16301372 GCF_001194135.2 Octopus bimaculoides
TAAAGTTGTCAGTGATTGATTGAAATTATCGAAATAAGACAATTTTTTACATGAAATAAATTCGAATACAAAAATATTTTTCTGTCCTATAACACAAAATAGATAAGTATACGAAGTTTGAAAGTCTTTCGGTACCAAAAACACTACGTAAAACATTAATGAAAAATGTGGCCTCCATTTTAAAAAAGATCCTACATTTGTTGAGATGTCAGTGTTACTTTCATGTTTACGCAATTTAGACAACAATATATTCACCGCACCCTGTATATGTGTGTGTGGGGGGGGGGGGTATTTATATATATAACACTGAGAATGTATGTGTGTCTGTCTGTCTGTCTATCCGTTTGTCTGTCTGTATGCATATCTGCATCGCTAAAATTCGAGAACTACCCAACGGATTTCATTCAAATTTTACATATGCAGTGTCATGGGCCCAAAAAAATTTTCAACTTCTTGCCTAATGCGAGCCCGGAGCAATCTCTTATCTCTTACAATGCTTCTGTGTTGTGTCAAAAGTGAAACAATAACATTTCTATTAATACTTTCACTATTATATGGTTTCAATTTCAATTACTTTCATTATGTATCTATATAAATTGGTTTCATTTCAATTACTTTCGATATGTAGTTATGTACATGTTTGTATATGTACGTTTGTATGTGTATATATGTATATATATGTATATATATATATATGTATATATATATATATATATATATATATATATATAT
>NC_068985.1:16302304-16303223 GCF_001194135.2 Octopus bimaculoides
ATGAGTGAGTATTGTGTATGTGAGAGGTGTGTGTGCATGTGTGTATATGTGTATGTGTGCATGTGTGTATATGTGTATGTGTGTCGTGTATGTGTGTGTGTGTGTGTGTGTGGTTTTATGTATGTGAGGGGTGTGTATGTGTGTGTTTATGTGTGTGCGTGCGTATGTGTGCCAGGTATGTGTGTTATTTTGTGTGTGCACTCCTGTGTGTATGTGTGTGCATGTGTATGCGGCTGTATGTAGGCGTGCGCGTATATATGGGTGTGTGTGTGTATATATGTGCGTTCAGCTATGTGTGTGTGAGGGCGCGTATGTATGTTTGTCATATATATAGAAATATATATATATATATGTATATGTATATATATTTGTGTATATGTGTGTGTGTGTATGCATGTCTTTTTTCTCTTTCGTCTCTGTTACTATTTTTATTACTGTTATTTTTTCCCCTTTTACAGCTTGCTTGTAAATATCCGATTTTTTCCCTATTTCCCTATTTGTATTCTCCCTTATTGTATCTTATTTTGATTTACTTTATTTTATTAAACCTTTTTTGATGCCTTTACAATAATTCCTCACACTGATGACAATGACAATGCAGAAATTTAACTATAATTACTATGGTTATAATTTTGTTTCTTACATAGTTGTATTGTCCTTTGAAACGCGCGTATGTATTGAATCCTCTTTTGTACTAAATTTAATTTTGATTCAACATCTTTTTTCTCTTCCATTTTTCTAGAATTGTTTATGGTATATTTATACCTATAACAATATTTTTCAACTACTATTTTCATATTCTTATTACTTGCTCTGGCTGTTTTTTATGAATATGATGAATCTTTATTAGAAATCATTCTTTCTCTCTTTTTGGACCTCTCAAAAAGTTTGAATTGTTCAATTTTGAACTTATTTTTCC
>NC_068985.1:16303573-16304511 GCF_001194135.2 Octopus bimaculoides
ATATATACTAGCAGTATAATCCGACCTTGTCCGGGTGTGACTTATTACGCCATCTATGATAAGTCTTGCTAGGTGAAAATCAACTAAAAAAGAAAGCCTTACAACGAAAATACCCTTATGATGTAAATATGTTCATAATTCAAAAGACGATGAAATTAATAGGGAAAGTCTGAAGGCTGTTTTGCGTAAAATTATTAAGCGTACGTAAATTTCAACCGTCTAATTGGCTATAGAAATGCTTGTGCAAAACAACTTTTTGCGCTTCCCTGATTATACATGGCAGGGTAATCCATTTTCACAGGAGCTAGGACGGCAATTTGTAATGAAGCAATTGCTAGTGATCTGTTGCTACACAGTTTTGCCAGAATTCTATCAGATTGGGAAGAAGATGTTGATGCACCATTTTGCATTATGTTCAAAGTAGCTTCTGGAATGTGGTGAATTGCTGCAGTCTGTTGCTGTCATTTTAAACCGGTTGCTGTCTTTCCCCAGCAAACTCTCTTCTTTGGAGGCATAATCTATGTATATATTAAAGAGAACAATAAAAGTTATGATAGATGGCAGGGTCGGTACTTTTCATATATCTGTAATTTTTCAGATTAACACCCGCACGATTACCCAACCCTGATCCTAATACTAGCCCTAACATTAACCCTAAACCCTAACCCTGACCCTAAAACCGTAACCGTAACATTAATCTTAACCCTAACCGTAACCGTAACCCTAAACCCTAACCCCTAACCCTAACACCCTAGTGAAAATCGTGGTATATTTACAAAACATTGACGAACATGAGTTATATTTTACTGAATGATTGTGTACTTGCACGTGTATGCGTTTGAGAGAGCGAGAGAGGAAGGGGGAGAGAGAGGGGGAGAAAGGAATAGAGGTAGTTAAAAGTTTTCTTATGACAGCTTCTCTTCACTGCCTATTACTTC
>NC_068985.1:16305845-16311922 GCF_001194135.2 Octopus bimaculoides
TGTATATATATATATATATGTATATATATATATGCGATGGTCTTCCACACAGTTTCTGTCTACCAAATTCACTGACAAGACATTAGTCGGCCCGGGGCTATTGTAGAAAATACTTGCCCAAAGTGCCGCGCAGTGGAACTGAACCCCAAAACACGTGGCTGCAAAGCGAACTTCCTAACCTCACCACCATGTCTGTGTCTATAACAGATGCAACTAACACAAGTCTCTCTGCAGTGGAGTGACACTCTCAACCATTCGACAATACCTGCTCTAATATCAACCGTACTGCGGCCTACTTTATTAATATTGCTTATGTTATTGAGAGGAGGCAAATGTGTGAAAGTTGACCCAGACAGGACTTCAACGCACAGTCCCGAATGAAACAAAGCATTTTGAGTTCATCTTTGATGTTTCTGCCAGTTTATCGACCTGATTAAATTATTAATTATTAATTAATATACTAAGTTAATTAGCACCATCATCTATACATTAACAATAATTTTTGTCTGTTGTTTGTGTTTTAATCTCGTATAAAATTCACAGGTCTGTAGCATATGACTAAATTAGTCTCAGTACTAAGAGGACCATCGTTTTTACATTTACAGGGTGTTCGGACTAAACTTGATAGTTTTTTACGTCTCCCTTTCTTCGGGAGCAATTTAATGTATTGGTGAACAGTCAAGGGCGTTGGAGAGCATAAAAATTAAAGATCTTCATGAGAAAAAGTTAGCTGATATAGCGGACTTAAAACCATATGAATATTGGAAAAAAAGTTACCTGTATCATGGTGGTTCGCGCCGGGTGTCAACATACCGACGTCATGACTGCTGCTCAATATTCTGTGAACAATGTAAAGAAGGCTGTAAAACGTGATATGGATATCATCAGAGGCGGACTGGTCAGGTTGCCAGCTTTCCCGATGGCAAGTGGGCTGCTCCTGTGCCATTAGAATCTATATATAGGGGCCCATGTTAGTTTCTAAGGGGCCCATCCCCCTTCAAGTTTGAGAATTTTTTTATTCACTCCTGGAAGAATGCATTAGTTATTTCAGCCTGGCTGTGTTTGTAGACAGTTAAAAAGAATACTTTAATCAAAATGAAAAAAAATTAAATGATAGCATTGTAGTTGCAGGTGGGCCCCTTTTGTAGTTGCGGGTGGGCCCCCTTAGTTTCCTGGCAACCAATTTTTTAGACCCAGTTCGCCACTGGACATCATGAAAACCAAGTAACCCCAAACTGTAATGACATTTGAGTGTGTTTCCTGTGAGGGTGACGTCATACCACCCCACATCAGAGCCATAGGTTCAATTCTATATGAAGCTATATGAAGAAACCAGAGACTGTGGTCAAACCCTGGTTAACCACATGATCGCGTGAATGACCAGACTATCAGATGTTGTTACACATCGCTAGTCACAATGCGCTTTGCATCGTTTTAGCTTTCGAATGACACTACCCCACTGGCTAGGCAAGGAGGCTAACATTACTCGCTGATCAAAAGGAGGACTGGAGCAATGTGAAATGAAGTCCTTTGCTCAAGATCAGAATGCGCCGCTCAGTGTGGGAATCGAACCTACGATCTAACGACCGTAAATGCAACAGCCTAACCACTAGGTCACGCACTTTCAATCATACACACACACACACACACACACACACACACACACACACTCACACACATATGTATATATACATATATATTTGCATACATAAATATATACATACATGCATACATATATATTTGCATACATACATACATACATACATACAAACATACATACATACATACATACATACATACATACATAGTGACCTTACTCAGCAATATACCAGTCCCAGCGTTCCTGCCACTTTTGGAATCCAGTCTGGAAGTTGTTTTCTGTGAGCGAGTAGAAGACCTTTTCCGAATCGCTCTGGATCTCAACAACGGTGTTAAAGCGGCAACATTTGAGTTGGATTTTCCTTTGGGGAAGAGATGGAAATCCGTAGGTGTTAAATCGGGCGGAAGTGATACCATGTTGTTTTTGGCGGGAAAATCTCGAATGAGGAGAGCTCCGTTACAAGGTGCATTGTCGTCGTGAAGAATCTAATTCTTCGCACTCCACAGATCCGGTTGCTTTCGCCGAATGTTCTCCTTCAGACACTCCAAAACATCACAGTACAACTTACAATTGACAGTCTGATGCTGGGGGATACATTCTCGATGCACAATACCACATTCCCGAGGGTGACGCTCATGGCAGGTCTTCTAGATTGCTCATCGTCTTCCAGGGACGTTCTTCCGCTTATGAAGCACCCATGCCACTCGAAACATTGCGTACTACCCATTGCCTCGTCCCCGTAAGCTTGCCGAAGCATGCTCAATGTCTCTGTAGCAGACTTACCAATTTTAACGCAAAATTTCACGTTGGCTCTTTCCTCCTGTCCATGACGAAATCGCAGACTACAGCATACATGTGATCACATAAACACAAATTTCACAACTTGCGAAGTAAACAGAGCGACTTAATCCCTTTGTCTGTCCTTGTTTGTCTCCTGTGTGTAGCCCCTTGTGGGTAGTAAAGAAATAACACACACACACACACACACACACATATATTAAATATCTGGGCACTGGTTCTCATATAAAAATTTTTAATGGATTCTCCTTCCAAATAACGCATATATGAAGTGCAAGACGCAGAATCTAGCATACTGCATAACCTGCCCTAATTGCGAAGGGAACTATATTGGCGGAACCAACAATTTCCCTTGCCAACTTGCAAGAATCCATAGACAACACATCATACATAAGAGTTATGTAAGATTCCGCTGAGCAAGCATCTGGAAATATGCAGAAACAGCAGATTCGAAATCTTTTCTTTCTGCAAATGCCCAAGAGATGATCCAAAATGCCGGAAGGCAATGGAACTACATTTTATATAAAAAAAATTTTACTTGAACTAAATGTGTAAAAAGTATATCTATAAAAATATAAGAAATCCTTATTAAAAACTTAGTTACCGGCATGAAGTAAACAAGATTAATACTAGATATTATCATTAACAATATTCTCATTACTATTGCTAAAATAACTGGAAAAATTCATTTAAACAGCCGACACACAACACACATATACTCTCACATACATATGCTTAAACGCAGGCGCAGATACAAACACACACACACACACACATTTAAAAGCCTTTCCAAATAATTCCGTAGATTCTATTTCTCTACTGCTGGCTAATATGACACCTGATCAAAAATATTTTGTCAGTCGTTGTTGTTGGCACTCCGTCGCTTACGACGTCGAAGGTGCCCCCGTTTTGAAATAGATCCTTGATGTGTGCGTGTGTTTTACTTTTTACGTGTTTCAGTCATTAGAATGCGGCCATGCTGTGGCACCGACTTGAAAACTTTTTAGTCGAATGTTCAGTACTTATTTTATTATTATTATTATTATTCAGTAGTTTTATTTTTATAACGTACTTTCACTTCACTACCGAGCGCAGCTCTGTGCGCCTTGGGTATGTGCTGTGGTTTGCTGTGGTGCTCTTATGTTTACTGTATTGAAAGTGTTTTGCGTAGAATGTGTGCAGTACCCAGTAGTGCAATTTTCTGTATGTTATATATATTTGTAAGTCCTGGTGTTTTTGTTATGTATTTGTCTGAATATTTTTTTATTATACCTAAGGCACCTACTATGATAGGAATTGTTTCTGTTTTTAGATTCCACATTCGAGTTATCTCTATTTCCAGGTCTTTGTATTTTGAAAGTTTTTCCATTTCTTTTAGAGAAACGTTGTCATCTGCTGGTATTGAAACATCAATTAGAAGGCATATTATTATTATTATTATTATTATTATTATTATTATTGCTAATCCTGGTACTTATTCTATCGGTCTCTTTTGTCGAGCTACTAAGATACAAGGACGTAAACACACTAACACCAATTGTCAAGCGGTGGTGGGGAACAAACACGAACAGAAAGACACACACACACACACACACACATATATATATATATATATATATATATATATATATATATTGAGAGAGAGAGAGATAGAGAGAGAGAGAGAGAAAGAAAGAGAGAGAGAGAAAGAGAGAGAAAGAAAGAGAGAGAGAGAGCAAGAGAAAACAGAGTAAAGCAACAGAGTGGGGAGTGAGTGACAATCAGAGGTGGTAATGGAGGCGGACAGCATTCAAAACTTTTGCTCTTAAGAGACTGCAAATTTTTATCGCAAATTGTATTTAGTTTATCAGTTCCATACACCTTGTCACCCAATGTCATCCTCAAACTTGACCTTAAGAATGCCTTCAACTCCATCACCCACGATGCTGTCCTCAGCTCAGTAAGAGAGAAGGTTCCACAACTCTACCGCCTCGCATGGCAGGCTTACCAGGAGCCCTCCTCTCTTTCGGTGATCAAATCATCACCTCCACCTCAGGAGTCCAACAGTGCACCCACTCGGTCCCGCTCTCTTCGCACTGGGCATTGATGACGTCACCAAGATGGCCGTCGAGCTATACCTCAACGTCTGGTGTCTCAACGATGCTTGTTTGGGGTGGGGGGGATACCTCCGGACAGGGTTCTCGCCATTGCTAGCATGATGGTTGAGGAGCTTGGTCGCTGGGGCCTTCAAGTACACAGCTCCAAATGTGAGCTCTGAATCCTCAACCACCCGGCTTCTCAACATCAACCAACTGTTGACCTTTTTGCAGAGTCCTTCCCATCTATTGCAGTCCCTCCCCCATCGGCTTGGTGCTCTCTCTCGGTGCCCCAATCACTGACCTTGCCTTTGAGTCCATCTTCCGGTCGAAGGTGGCTACCCTTGAGCAATTGCTGAAAAATATTGAAGCTATCGAACCCCATCAAGGTCTCTTCATAGTTAGGAATTACCTCTCGATCCCTAAGCTTCTATATTTACTCAGAATCAGCTCATCTTACCGATTCCCATCGTGTCTCCAACGTTTCGACAAACTAATCTTTGAGAGATTCGAATGCTTAGTCAATGTCAGACTCTCTCCAATATCCCGCAATCAGGCTGCATTGCCCAAGCGATTTGGAGGTCTTCGTCTTCGTAAATGTTCATCCATCTCTCTCCTCTGCTTCCTTTCCTCTACTCGCGCCTGCTTCACTCTGGTGAGTACCATCCTCTCCTCTCCAACATGGACCAATTCCAACAGGGGGTTGGATGAAGCTCTCCAACACTGGTGGTAATTGGGCTTGTCTGCTCCTGAGAAGATGGAGGACTATCGTAGCCAGAGAGCTTGAGGCAACATAATTTCGAGGGCCACTTTCGACTCCTTCTTCATCCAATCGGACCAGTTTTCAAGATGCCGCTTACTGTCTGCTAGCGCCAAATACTCAGGTGACTGAATTGAGGCCATCCCTGTGGCTAATGTTGGTGACCTACTCAGCTTGGACGAACTTCGTGTCTCCATTGCCCTCAGAGTGGAGCTGACGTATGCACGGGTTTGATCTGTCGTTGTGGCAGGCTCCTCGACTCCACAGGCCTCTTGACGCCTAAATGCTGGTCGCTTCACGCGTCATACGGAGTTGAACCTGATACTCAAAAGGAGCTTGGCCCGGGCAAACATCCCCTCCATCTTGGAACTATCTACATTGTCCAGATGTGATGGGAAGAGATCTGACGGCCTCACCTTGTACCCCTGGTCGCAAAGCAGATACCTTTTCTGGGATGTCACAGTGAGCGACTCCTTTGCTTCTTCTCACATCCTGGATGCTGCAGTCAGGGTGAGATCCACAGCTTCTGTGGCCGAGCGGAACAAAATCCTGAAATACCACGATCTGTCGGCCAACTACATTTTCCATCTTGTGGTGTTCGAGACGTTTGGTGGGGTCGGACCACTTACTGGGAGATTCTTGTCTTCACTGGCAACTCGCCTTGCAGCGGGCGCTTGGCTGTTCCAGCACATCAGCTTCGCCCTCACTTGCGGCAATGCTACAAGAAGCGTGTGGCGTGTCTCAATAGCCATTAAAAAGGTTTCCCAACGCCCCCAACTTTTTAACCCAAAGTGGTGAATTGTTTTTGTTTGTTTTTGTTTTTGTTTCATTTTTTCCTTTTTTC
>NC_068985.1:16312670-16312969 GCF_001194135.2 Octopus bimaculoides
ATATATTTGAAGAAAAGCAACAAAAAATCAAGAGGTTATAGCAGTACGTACGTTTCGTACAAGCTCCATTCATTCATGTAGTGATAACACTACATGACTAAATGGAGCTTGTACGAAACGTACGTACTGCTATAACCTCTTGATTTTTTTGTTGCTTTCTTCAAATTTTATTCACCAAATCTCTTCATTTTGTTTTTGGTTTTTACCCTACCAAATTCTGGTGCCTCAAACATTATATATATATAAGAAGGATTCACAAAAAAAAAGACAAAGACAGGTGGTGTAGACAAGATCGGAAG
>NC_068985.1:16313599-16313908 GCF_001194135.2 Octopus bimaculoides
GTGCGTGCGTGGTGTGATGCGAGGGTATTGGTGTGATGTGATGTGAGGGTGTTGGGAGGTGGGGAAGGCATGGGTGGAGTGTGGTTAGGCTGAGGGTGGGGTAGAGGTAGGGGTATGTGGGTATGTGTGGGTAGGTGGGTAGAGGGGTGTAAGGAATTGGATGGGGTGGAGTGGGAAGGTAGAGTAGGATTGTGTTGGGGTGTGGTGGGATGAGCTTATGAGGGGGTGTTGACGATGAAGGGGGAAGGGGAAGGTGGATGTAGGAGAGGGGGAAGGTGGGTATGGGAGGGGAGAGAAAGAGAGGAGAGA
>NC_068985.1:16315129-16316029 GCF_001194135.2 Octopus bimaculoides
GGTGGAGGAGTCGGACTGGAGGTGCCGAAAAGCTCGGAGAATGGAGCGTTGGAGGGGTAGGGTGGTGGGATGGTAGGTGAGAGGAAAAGGGAGGCGGGAAACAGCAGGGCGGGTTCGTGGGGGAGAGCAGATGCACGGTCCACAGAACGTGCTCTGGCAAGGGCGGGGTGGATGGTGGTGGGTGGATATCCACGCAGGCTAAAGTGGTGAGCCATGAGTTGAGACTGATATATATATATATATATATATAAATCTGCTTTCATTTTCTTTTTTTTAATCTTCTTTTCTTTTAGTCCTTTTTTCCATTATGCTCTTTCTGATACAAGCCCTAATATCGTTTTCCAAGTAAAAAATGACATATTTTACTGAGTTTATCGATCTGAAAACTGTAAACAAACATCCGCGTGCTCATTTACACACGCATACACACATATGTACATGTATGCACATGCAAAGGTGTATATATAGATATGAATGCGTATGTATGAATATACAAAGATAGACACACACAGAGAGTGGGGTGAGCGGGAGAGGAAGTGAAAGAGATAGGTCTGTATACAAGTGTGTGTTCGTGTGTGTGCATGTGTGAATCTTTATTTGAAGATTGCACAAGGCTTTACAATCACGTGATTTCGAGTTTAATCTCACCTTGGGCTAGTGTCATCTACTACAGTCCCGGACTGACCAACCTTTTGTGAATGAATTTGGCCAACGGAGACTCTGTGTGTGTGTGTGTGTGTGTGTGTGTGTGTGTGTCTGTGTCTCTGTGTGTGTGTGTGTGTGTGTGTGTGTGTGTTCGCAAATCAATAAATAACAAATGTTGGATGATGTCCGTTCATCGTTTGTTATTTATCTATTTGCTTATAAATACACCAAAAAAGGATTCCCGGCCCATCAGAC
>NC_068985.1:16316923-16318402 GCF_001194135.2 Octopus bimaculoides
CTGTCAACTTTCAAATGTCGACAAAATAAACAGTTCTGGTCGATTTAATCCACTGCACTTGTACTCCAAAAATTCTTGTGACCTTTTGCCAATGCTACAAATCACTGATTATATTCTTATTGTCATTAGCGATCTTCATTGACGCGAAAAATGGCTCCAAACAAGGCTGTGAACTTGATTATGAACTCGTATCACTGTCACAGAACTCTTGGCAAAGTCATTCATAATGTGAGTAATTCAAGGGAGATAACTGAGACTTTTGAACGAATGGGTCATCCAACATATTATTTTTAAAGAGCTTATACGGTCGCTAGAAATAGCAGCAAAATCTCCCTCAAATCACATTCTACTGTAATTAAAACGAAAAACAGAATGGATTATAAGAGTGCTATAAACGTCTAACTAGAGAAAGACAAGATCGTTGTGAATAAAATGCCTTTGTTGTGCAATCCAAGATGATTTGAGACTAACCGACAACAACAGCAACAACAACAAAACGGAAAAATCAATAAAAGAAGCTGTACCTAGCGGGTAGTGAGTTTTGCTCAGCCAACTGTTCGACATATTACTGAAAAATCTGTTACAGCATACGAAAATAGTCAGTGATTAATAATGTAAGGGAGACTACTCTTATACTTCTACTGTGGCTTTTCCCAGATAAATTATTTTGCTTGGAGTAAATTGTTCTCCTTAAATTGTTTTATTCTAAATTTCGCTTCAAATAATTCAATAATTTATAGATGCAGGCGTAGCTGTGTGGTAAGAAGTTTGCTTCTCAACCACATAGTTCCAGGTTCAGTCCCACTGTGTGGCACCTTGGGTAAATGTCTTCAGCTATAGACTCGGGTCGGCCAAAACCTTGTAAGTGGATTTGGTAGACGGAAACTGGAAGAAGCCCTTCGTATATATAATATATATATGTGTGTCTGTGTGTGTGTGCCTTTGTATTTGTGTTTGTCCCTCACCACCGCTTGACAACCACCGGTGTTGGTGTGTTTACATCCCTGTAAATTAACGATTCGGCAAGAGACCGATAGTATAAATACCAGGCTTTGAAAAATAAGTACTGGGGTTGATTCATTCGAATACAAATTCTTCAACGTGGTGCCCTAGCATGGCCGCAGTCTAATGACTGAAGTAAATTCCTTCCCGAGTCATGCAAGCTCGTAGCACCAGTTTCCCGGCTTCCCATGACTCATAAATTCCCCACCTGTCGCAGGATTACTCATTTTTGCCTGCTGAGTGGACTGGAGCAACGTGAAATGAAGTGTTTTGCTCAAGAACACATAGCATCGCCTGGTCCAGGAATCGAAACCACATTCTTACGATCATGAAGCCAACACCCTAACCACGAAGCCACACGCCTCCATAAAATAATGATGATAATGCATAATTTGATAAAAGATAAATTTTGTCAATTTTGTAATAAATTATTATAAAATGAAATATTTCATTTATAATCATAAATGTTTCAAGTTT
>NC_068985.1:16319210-16321769 GCF_001194135.2 Octopus bimaculoides
ATGTTATCACATTACTAGGTAATTTGACAACAGGAAGATGTCACTAAACCACAACACCACTCTCTTTTGAAAACACAAGGATTGCATGTAGGATTCGAACTCGCTCACTTTTCGTGAACAAGGTAATGCACGCGAACGCATCTATATGAAAAGCATGATGCACGTGCAAAACGTTGACTCATTGGGTATAAAAGGCACCCAAATTTACCAGCCTGTCGTTCGATCCCCGACTCCCTCGCTTTGTACAGAATGTAACAAAACTGGCCCTTGGAAATACAGGTACTACTCATTTTTGCCAGCTGAGTGGACGGGAGGAACGTGAAATAGAGTGTCTTGCTCGAGGACACAGTGCGCTGCCAAGAATCGCGATAGTGAGCCGATTATATTGATCACTAAGCCATGAGCCTTCACAACAATAATTTAATATTAATACTTTAGTACTGATGTTAGAAATCAATATTAACAATATTCTAATATTGATTTCTAATATCAGTACAAAGCCTTAAGCTTGAGAGGGGAGTACAGTTGATCATATCAGCCACAGTACTTGATTGGTACTTTAGTTTAGTGACCTTCACCGCCAAAAGATTGAAAGGTAAAGTTGATTGAGACAGGATTTGAATTCAGAATATAAGAGTAAGTAACTAAATACTGTAAAGTGATTGTTTGTTATCAACTTAATGTAGTAGTCCCAGGAAAGGGAAGAATGCTACTGCTATTTAGCCCCAGGAAACATCGTTTCCAGTTGGCTGTGTGACACAAGCGTTCTGTGTCCTTAAGTTTTCAAACAGGGGAGATAAGCACATCCACCCAGCAAAAGCCAGCAATCAGAGACTAGTTCCAGAGTTATTGCTCTTCATCTGTCTGGAGTAGCCTGGCTTGTTAGTTGTCGATGCCTATTTGCCTTTTAAAACTTATACAATTTCAAGCGAAATAAATTCACTGATCTACAAAATTAGAATAATTGCATTTCTAAATCTCTCATAGATACTTATACAGTAGCAGCACGATAATGTGATGGTTTGTTGCCAACTTAATGTAGCAGTCCCAGGAAAGAGAAGAATGCTACTGCTATTTAGCCCCAGGAAACATCGTTTCCAGTTGGCTATTTGAAACAAGCATTCTGCGTCTTCATCACTTTGTCGTGCTGCTACTGTATAAGTCTCAATGAGAGATTTAGAAATGCGATATTTCTAATTTTGTAGATCAGTGAATTTATTTTATTGAAATTCTATAAGTTTTCAAAGGCGAATAAGCATCGACAGCTAGCAAGCCAAGCTACTCCAGACTCATGAAGAGCAATAACTCTGAAACTAGTCTCTGGATACTTGCTTTGCTGGATTGAGGTGCTTATCTCCCCTGTGTGAAAACTTAAGGACACAGAACGCTTGTATCACATAGCCAACGATGTTTCCTGGGGCTTTTAAATAGGAGTAGCATTCTTCCTTTCCTGGGACTACCACATTACGTTAGCAACAAACCATCACATTATCATGCTGCTACTGTATAAGTCTCTGAAAGATTTAGAAATGCAATATTTCTAATAACTAAACACTGCTAGATATTTTGTCTGACATTTTAATGATTCTGCCTATCCACCTCTATGATAGTGGTTTCTAATTTAGTACAAGGCCAGCAATTTTAAGGAAAGGGGCTAAATTGATTATGTCGACCCAGTGCCCAACTGGTACATATTTTATCGATCTCAAGAGAATGAAAGGCAATGTCAACCTCTGTGGAAATTGAATTCAGAACATAAAAGAACAGAAGAAATGCCTCTATGTATTTCGTTTGATGTGCTACTGGTTCTGCCAGCTTGCTTTTCATCCTTTCTGGATCGATAAAGTGAGTATCAGTCAAATACTGAAGATCAATGCAATCGACTTGGTCTCTCTCTCCATATTGTTGGCCTTGTGCCAAAATTAGAAAGAAAAGAAAGCATATCTCTTATTACCTGCAGACACACTTATGAAATCAAACATCAGCGCAGCACTCGTGACTTTTGGAGTGGCTGCGTGGTAAGAATCTTGCTTCCAAATCACATGGTTCCGGGTTCATTCCCACTGCTTGGCACCTTGGGCACGTGCCTTCTACTATAACCTCGGGCCGACCAAAGCCTCGTGAGTGGAGTTGGTGGACGAAAACTGAAAGAAGCCCATTGTATGTATGTGTGTGTGTGTGTGTTTGTGTGGGGGGGGGTCCACCACCATCGCTTGACAACCGACGTTGGTGCGTTTACGTCCCCGTAACTTAGCGGTTCGGTAAAAGTGACCGATAGAATAAGTACCAGGCTTACAAAGAATAAGTCCTGCGGTCGATTTGTTTCGACTGAAGGCGGTGCTCCAGCATGGCCGCAGTCAGATTACTGAAATAAAAAATAAAAAAGAATACTCTGAATTGAAAAGTATGGAAAAAGAAAACCATCTCTTTATTAATGTGAGCTATTAGGAAGATGGCGGGCTAGCAGTATCGTTAGCGCGTCGCGCAAAATGCTTAACATAGTTTTATCCGTCTGTACGTTCTGAGTTCAAATTCCGCCGACGTCGACTTCACCTTTTT
>NC_068985.1:16322458-16323876 GCF_001194135.2 Octopus bimaculoides
TATATATAGATATATATATATATATGTCTCTGCTCACTTTTATGTTTGATGAATTTTTTTTATGTACACATTCGTTCCTTCTTAACATATCATTTTTTGTTTCTAATCTTGTACTGTTTGAGTCTTGTTTCTTTATATTTGTCTGAATTTAACTCATTTCATGCTTGTCCTAATTTTACCTTGTTCTTCTATCTAGTGTATCTCTCTATTATCATTCTATTTGCTCTCAACTTTCCTCCCCATCCATCACCACCTTAACAATGCTATGAAAGAACTTCATAAACGTTATATTCAGGTTAAAGGCTATCTGTTGTTTCTCACCCCTCCCCCACTATCTTTAGTACTTCTGATGTTTTCCTCTCTTTCTCTCTCATAGCAGTCACTTTTTTTTTCTACTTGGTTTTTATTACTTGTTATTATCTCTTCTTCTCTGGTACTCATTCACACTTATTTCTTATCTTATTTTCAATTTTTATTCTTACTTCACTTACTTTCTATTTAATTAGTCACGGCATTATATCTCTCAGTTTTAAATGTTTATTTGATGAGTTGGTAATTGTGAATTTCTTCAATCAAGAATTTTCAGTATTTAGAAACACTAACAAGACTAATAACCTGTGCTAACTATGAAATTAATTATGCTAAATTATTTATGGACAATATCACATAGGAAATATAAGAAAGCTTTAATAAATGCATAAGATGATCATAATAGTGCTGCACATATATATACATTTTGTAGGTATGGGCATGGCTGTGTGGTTAGGAAGCTTGTTTCCTAGCCACATGATTTCGGGTTCAGTCCCACTGCATGGCACCTTGGGCAAGTGTCTTCTGCTACAGTCTCGGGCTGACCGAAGCCTTATAATTGAATTTGGTAGATGGAAGTTATCTTCATGTGTGTACATGTGTGTGTAACTGCTTGTGCCTTCTAACAGAGAGGGAATCACGAAGTGGAGGTAATAACAGAGAGACTAGAACTTGATGAGAAAGTGCAGTGATTAATTAGCTAAATGAAAAGCTTTCATTACACTTAAGCACCACAAGGAGCAAGTGATCATAAACCCCAAAATACAAAATATTAAATCATGTGATAAGTTAACCTGGAAAAGTTAGGCGCAGGAGTGGCTGTGTGGTGAGTAGCTTGCTTACCAACCACATGGTTCCGGGTTCAGTCCCACTGCGTGGCACCTTGGGCAAGTGTCTTCTACTATAGCCTCGGGCCGACCAAAGCCTTGTGAGTGGATTTGGTAGACAGAAACTGAAAGAAGCCCGTCGTATATCATCATCATCATCATCATCGTTTAACGTCCGCTTTCCATGCTAGCATGGGTTGGACGATTTGACTGAGGACTGGTGAAACCGGATGGCAACACCAGGCTCCAGTCTGATTTGGCAGAGTTTCTACAGCTGGATGC
>NC_068985.1:16324021-16325858 GCF_001194135.2 Octopus bimaculoides
TTATGTGCCACCCGCACAATCCAGTCCAGGGGCACTGGCAACGATCTCGCTCGAAAATCCTACAGGAGCCAGTCAGGCGGTACTGGCAACGGCCTATACATATATATATATGTACATGTATGTGTGTTTGTGTGTTTGTGTTTGTCCCCCCACCATCGCTTGACAACCAATGCTGGTGTGTTTACGTCCCCTGTAACTTAGTGGTTCGGCAAAAAGAGACCGATAGAATAAGTACCAGGCTTACAAAGAATAAGTCCTTGGGTCGATTTTCTCGACTAAAGGCAGTGCTCCAGCATGGCCGCAGTCAAATGACTGAAACAAGTAAAAGAGTAAAAGAGTAAAGAGATGAATTGGAATTGATATTGGATTACTGCAATGAATTAACACTAATGCAATAAATAAATGGTTTAGCAATATTAGAAATAAAAATAGAAATAAATTCATATATGCTGATATTGTTGAAGTTTATCTATTTTCAAGTGCCTTCTCATAGAGATCCTTGAATTTGTGTGTGTGTGTGTGAGTGTGTGTGTGCATGTGCATGTCCACATGTGTATAAATATATTTATTTCTTTATTGCCCACAGGGGGCTAAACATAGAGAAGACAAGCAAGGACAGACAAAGGGATTAAGTTGATTACATCGACCCCAGTGCTTAACTGGTACTTAATTTATCGACCCTGAAAGGATGAAAGGCAAAGTTGACCTTGGAGGAATTTGAACTCAGAATGTAACGGCAGGTGAAATACCGCTAAGCATTTTGCCCGGCGTGCTAATGATTCTGCAAGTTCGCCACCCTGATGTGTATTAAATATATAGGCACAGGTAAGGTTGTGAAGCACAGACATACCTTTCAGGCACAATCTATTACAGTGCAGTTAAGAAATTTGCTTCACAAACAATTGATTTCAGGTTCCATCCCACTGCATGTATGTAAAATTGATTCATTTTACTTTTTTTTTTCTTTTACCTTTTAATAATTTTTGTCTTATATTGAATAATATTGATTCCCATCTTTGGAAACTAAAGCCACAAGTTTGTTGGGGATAGATATAATCAACTGATTCAATCCCACTGTTTGATTTGTAATTAATTATCTTTATTTATTACAGAGGGATAAAACATAAATTAGAGTCCAGCAAGATTTTAAACTCAAAATATAATGGAATATAACAAATAACTGCAAAGTATTTTTTGGGGGCATTCGAAAGACTTTGTTATACACAACCTTTAATATATTGTTTTAACCACAAGTCCATTTCACTTAAACACTTAACAACACTAACTGATAAGATAAATTAAGATATTGACACAATTTCTCTAGCAGCTCTCCTCACAAGCAAATGTAGTGGGAGTTAGCCGAAGATAAACCACTGTACCTGGCTTTCATTGACATGGAAAAAGCCTTTGACAGGGTCCCCCAATCCCTTATCTGGTGGTCAATGAGGAAACTAGGGATGGATGAATGGTCAGTGAGAGCTGTGCAAGCCATGTACAGGGACACTGTCAGTAAGGTGAGGATTGGCAATGAGTTGGCAATGAGTACAGTGAAGAATTCTGGGTAGAGGTAGGGGTCCACCAAGGTTCAGACCTCAGCCCCCTCCTATTTATCATAGTCTTCCAGGCAATAACAGAGGAATTCAAGACAGTATGCCCCTGGGAGCTCCTCTAGAGGAGAAGTTTCAGGTGTAGAAGTAAGGATTAGAATTGAAGGGCCTTAGAGTCAACCTAGCTAAAACCAAAGCCTTAATAAGTAGGAAGGCAAACAAACCACAAATCCCTTCAGGTAAATGGCCCTGCTCGATCTGAAGAAAAGGCATAGGTAGAAACTCTATAA
>NC_068985.1:16325937-16326668 GCF_001194135.2 Octopus bimaculoides
CCAGTGTAAGCTATGGACACATAAGAGGTGCAGCAATATCAAAGGAAGGCTAACTGGGAAGATAGTTTTTGTATGTAGCAGATGCTCAGGAGCAATAAACACTGAAAATGTGCAGAGAACAACTTCTACCACATTCCAGGGATAAAAACTACAAGTAGTTGATAGCTTCCATTACCTAGATGACCAAGTCAGTAGCGTGGGTGGATGCTCTGAAAGTGTAGCTGCTTGAATAAGAATAGCCTGGGCAAAGTTCAGAGAGCTCCTACCTCTGCTGGTGACAAAGGGCTTCTTGCTCAGAGTAAAAGGTAGACTGTATGACGCATGTGTATGAACAGCCATGCTACATGGCAGTGAAACATGGGCTGTGACTGCTGAGGACATGTGTAAGCTTGCAAGGAGTGAAGCCAGTATGCTCCGTCACCTGTATAATATCAGTGTGCATACACGACTGAGTGTAAGTGCCTTGAGAAAAAAGTTGGACCTAAGAAGCATCAGATGTGGTGTGCAAGCGAAACAACTGCGCTGGTATGGTCATGTAGTGAGAATGGATGAGGATAGCTGTGTGAAAAAGTGTCACACCCTAGCGGTTGAGGGAACCTGTGGAAGAAGTAGACCCAGGAAGACCTGGGATGAGGTGGTGAAGCACGACCTTTGAACATTAGGCCTCACCAAGGAAATGTCTTTGGAAATAGGCTGTGCTTGAGAAGACCCGGCAAGCCAAGTGAGACCAT
>NC_068985.1:16326768-16327340 GCF_001194135.2 Octopus bimaculoides
TACGTACATACATGCATATGTACACTCACACATGCACACACACACACACACACATGCACGTGCACAAATAGATTCTGAGAAATTACACATGATTGTGTCCAGAAATAGCTAATGACCTTTTAAATTAATTATACGCTGTGGTAATTAGGTATATATGTTAGACACACTAGTATACATTCGTTGAAACGATGGCTAATTCAATAAATACCGAACATATTTCTATTGTTATTTGTCCCCAATGAATAATAGCATTTAATAAATAATAACTGTTTGATTCATGTTCACAGAGAATTAATGCTTTCTTGTTTCTGTTTGTTTTTGTTGTTTAATGCTATTTAAGATTTGATCAAGCATACATAATCAAAGTGTTTCAACAATGGCTATTTTATCTTATTTTCTCAATGTCTGTCTGCTTCCAGAACTACAATATTTAATGTGTTTTAGGCACAAGCATAGCAGAGTGGTTTAGACATTTGTTTTCCAGTCAAATGGCTTTAGTGAATTTGGTAGACAAAATCTGTGTGGAAGCCAATCGTATATATATATATATATATGTATATATATATATATAT
>NC_068985.1:16328833-16331365 GCF_001194135.2 Octopus bimaculoides
TAAACTGCTGAGTTACAGTAAACCTATCAACACAAGTTATCAAGCAGTGGTGCAAGGAAAAACACAAATGTATGTATGTGTTTTTCCTTGCACCACTGCTTGATAACTTGTGTTGATAGGTTTACTGTAACTCAGCAGTTTAGCAAAAATGACCAAAAGAATAAGCACCAAACTGAAAAAAAAAATTCTGTCCTGGGTCAATCTGTTTGATAAAAACCCTTGAATACGATGCCCCAGCATGGCCATAGTCCAACAACTGAAACAAATAGAAGATAAACGATATCTTTCACTCACGTCTGTATTTGTGTGGATTGTTGTTGTTGATGTTGTTTCACCTCAGATCAGCTCAGATTAAACACATTTATGTGCAAAGGGAGTTGAGCTGTGAAACCATTTTTTTACTGGACGTAGAGTTTATTTATCTAAGAAGGTGTTGTTTGAAGTTAATGTGGTTGTTATTTCTAGCAGATTGGAACCATGAAGAGGTTCCAATTTGGCTTCAGGTCCTTGGTTGAAATTCATAATTATAAATAACAATAAGTATGAAAATTATCAAAGTAGATTTCATTTCAAGCCTTTTCTTATTTTAACTTAATTACTCATATTACTATAGTCATTGTTGTTGTTACAGGAAATCTACAATTAAAGATTTCTCTACATGGCTGTTTAGTCTTTCGCTGAGACACAGTATATTATGAACTACATTATCCAATGTGTCCTTCCACTTTAAAGCAGTTAGTTATGAAATAAAAATGATCTGACTATTATCAAGAGACCACATAGAGGCTTTTTTCTTCCTTATCAGCTCATAACTCTTACTGTTGTTTTAATAATTCTACTTGTCGCTGAATAGCCATGGTTCTATGGCTATGAAGTTTGCTTCACAGCTATGAGGTTTCAGTTTTGGTCTCACTGAGCAACACCATGGGGTACAGTTTTCAATTATAAGCAACATCATAATTCACCCAAAAAACATGTCGCTTAAAATAAAGATTATTGTATTTGCTTTGCCATTTTGGTCAAATATATTACCTTCTTAATTTCCCAATGGTGAGATAGGAAAGCACAATGATATATAGCATGTTAAAGAACAATGAAACCATTTTAAAGTTAAGGTGACTAAGTAAGACTTCTGCGGTTATTGTATTGCATAGAGAAGTGGCTTCAGTGTCATTTACAGATCAGGAAAGCTTTTAACAAACACATTTAATTGACAGTTATATTGAGGTTGATGAATATCATTTACAGTTTGTAAGAAACAACAGTCTCAATTGCAAAGTAGAAAAGTACAATGAACTGGTGGATCGCCTTTCAACAAAAGAAAACCAGAATATATTATATTGTTGTATTACTGTCATGATAAATTATTTAAACCCTAATTTTCCAGTAACCTCTATCTGTTGTCTAGCTCATTATCATAAATGTCACTAACATAATAAAGCAATGTTATTTTTCTTTTCTTTTTACCTTTCTCAATCATTAGATGTGACCATACTGGAGCAGCACCTTGTACAATTTTAGTTGAATGAATTGGGGCCCCACTGCTATTTTTTTTTTTTTAAGCCTGGTACTTACTCTATCAGTTTCTTTTGCCATGCTGTTAAATTACAGGAATGTAAACACACCAATAGTTTTTAAGCGGTGATGGGGGTACAAGCACACACAAGCACACACACACACATGTATGTGTGTGTATGTGCTAGCAATTTTGAGAGGAGGGGACAAGTTAATTACATCGGCCCAAATACTTGACTGGTCCTTTATTTTTTATCAATCTCTAAGTGATGAAAGGTAAAATTGATCATAGCAGGATTTGAACTCAAAACGAAAGGGCTGAAAGAAATGCTGCTAACCATTTCGTCCAACGTATTAATAATTCTGCTAGTTTACTGCCCTATATATTGCATATATCATTATATTATATATACATAATAATGTCAAAGCAGAAAAATATTGACATCACAAAACAAAGATTATATAAAGCATGATAAACTATGTCAAAATTCTTATGTACATAATTATGTGACATTTAAAGTAAAGTTCAAGAATGTCACTAACACTTGATGTTCTAAAATCTAACACTCTAAATCAGTGAACACAAGCCAATAAGATAGTCTGTGTTTATTATCAACTTCATTGGTCCTTTTATCTTTTACTTGTTTCAGTCATTTGACTGTGGTGGCCATGCTGGAACACTGCCTTGAAGGGTTTTAGTCAAGCAAATTGACTTTAGGGCTTATTATTTTTTTAAGCTTAATACTTACACTATCAATTTCTTTTGTCAAACTGCTAAGTTGTTGGGGTGGGGGGGAACAAAAACGCAGAGACACACACATACATATATACATATCATCATCATCATCATCGTTTAACGTCCGCTTTCCATGCTAGCATGGGTTGGACGATTTGACTGAGGACTGGTGAAACCGGATGGCTACACCAGGCTCCAATCTGATTTGGCAGAGTTTCTACAGCTGGATGCCCTTCCTAACGCCAACCACTCAGAGAGTGTAGTGGGTGCTTTTACGTGTC
>NC_068985.1:16331926-16332670 GCF_001194135.2 Octopus bimaculoides
TATATATATATATATATATATATATATATATATATATATGCATGTATGTATGTATACAAGGCCATCCCCCCAGCCACGAGTGGCTCATGTGCCGGTAGCACGTAAAAAGCACCATCCGAACGTGGCCAATACCAGTGCCACATGACTGGCTCCTGTGCCGGTGGCACATAAAAAGCACCCACTACACTAATGGAGTGGTTGGCTTTAGGAAGGGCATCCAGTTGTAGAAACACTGTCAGATCAGATTGGAGCTTGGTACAGCCTCCTGGCTTGCCAGTCCCCAGTCAAACTGTCCAACCCATGCCACCATGGAAAACGGATGTTAAACGATGATGATGATGAGGGTGGCCCAAAAATAGGCTTACAATTATCCTCATCAGATATAGAGGAAAGAGCCAAGTCATTGATGGAAATGTTGCTAGTCTGGTTTACAGTTTTCCCCCTTTTCACAACCATACATGACCAAACTCCAACCCTACGTCCTTTGAAAATGTTATAACTAGGTCAAGGCTCTTTTTCAACTCATGCGTATTCTTTGCATAAAGTTTCAAGTCATCCACAAAGCAACAGTGTGTAATTTTGACAAACAGATCCAAATATCATTTAGAAGAATTTCCAAAAACTCAGAGTATTAAACATGGAAAGTGGATGTTAAATGATAAGGCCTTATTATCATTTAACGTCCACTTTCCATGTTGGTATGGGTTGGACATATATATAAATATATATATATATATATATATA
>NC_068985.1:16333020-16334467 GCF_001194135.2 Octopus bimaculoides
AAGTATATATATATATATATATATATATATAGAGAGAGAGAGAGAGAGAGAGAGAGAGGGGGGGAGAGAGAGACAGAGAACGAGAGAGAGAAAGATTGAATCCAAGATCTGATTTCTTGGGCATGCTGTAATGGAATAACATTTTTAAAACTAAATTGATACATTGGGTATGGAAGTTAGAAGAAACTTCTTAATTAAAATTCAAAATTCATGCTTGACATTGTGATCAGACGAAATCAAATGTTTTCAAAGAAAAGGACTGAATTGGAGTTATTCAACCCCTTACTAAATAGATCTAGATCTGTGATCACAGAAATTCCAACAGTGACCCCCCCCCTTTGATTTTTGCTTTGTTTTTTCCTTCTAGACCAGCAGTTCCCAACCATTTTTTACCTATGGACCCCTTTGATTCCCATTTTATTTGGGTGGATCCTTATAGCTATTCAATGTTTCAAAAAAATCCTATATTTTTTATAATTAAATATTAATAGGAATTGTATTAAAAAATTAAAATATTTTGTGTATTGTGGAAGTTATAACCAGTTCATTGCACAGATTTTTACAACAAAACCTTAAGTGGACTCTGGTTGAGAACCACTGTCCTAGACAATATATAAGCTTTAGAGACATATGTACTTGTCTGTATGTTGAAACTAAAACAATTACTTCATAGAAAACATTGATAGCCACACAAAGACTGCAAACTTCACTTAAATATTTTGCTATTTGTAATCTAGACACTGACACAGTTCCACTGAAACTATGTCAATGAGCAGGTAACAATTAATGTAATGAAAATTTTGACACTTCATGACAAATGACGAATACATACCTTCCTCACAATAATATATATAAAGGCTACATTATCCAATATGACCTTCATTTTTTGGTTGTTTTTTAGGTATTACCTTGTAATATGCAGATGAGTGGGCTACTATTTCTAGCAAGTTTGGTATCCATGTAGAGTCTTCTTCGTTGACAGCAGGAGTTAATAGAATAAACAAAAATTAAATTTCATTAATTTTCCTCATTCATTATATAACCCTGACTGAAATTAATTAGGTATTAGACAGTGGAATGAAATGATCTTAGTGAGAAATTACTTATCAGGTATGAATTAATTCATATGCAAGCCCAGACAGAATCTGTAAGAAGTTCAGAAAACAGCATAATATTGTTCCACTTTGTTACCATCTTGTTTTCCTTTTTATCTCTTTTCCCTTTCGTTCTCTTTCACTACTTCTATGGAATGAGATGATTTGGAGCAGTTGTTTGCATGCTGATGATTTGGCTCAGTTTACTGGACATCCAGCCTGTTCTGGTGACAGCACGTTTTGGTACTGAAGGCAAACGCATGCACAAATGTGTTCATGCAGAAATATACACAGAGCTACACAGGAGAGAGAGAGAGAGAGAGAGAGAGAGAGAGAGAGAGAGAGAGAGAGAG
>NC_068985.1:16334496-16337030 GCF_001194135.2 Octopus bimaculoides
GAGAGAGAGAGAGAGAGAGAGAGAGAGAGAGAGAGAGAGAGAGAGAAAGAGAGAGAGAGAGAGAAAGAGATTACATATAGAAGCATCATCAGATGCTCACACACATAACCAATTACAATTTATTAATTGAGCACAATTCACACAGATACTTTCACTCTCCTCAAACACAGAGAGAGATAAATATGTTCACACACATAAACAGGGAGAGAGTGAGGATGAAGGGAAAACTAAAACGTCTGTTAAATAAGTCAGCATCAAATTAACAACACTAGAACAACTGCATCAAAATGCCTGATATCATTACTTCCAAACAATTTATTCTGCACCGTCTGTAAACATTTCATCTTTCTCGGAAGGTCCAGCGCAGATTGTTGAGCTCTTTTTTCTTCTTCATGGCAAAATATAATACTCTCATTCTATGAAATTTTGCCAAAACATGTTATAATTAACAGGTTTCCTCAGAATACTACTGTTTCATAAGATTGAATGTAGTCTTTATCCTCAGAAGCTTATTATATATATGGTAAAGTAGTCAGATTTTGACTGCTATTTTCAGACAAATTAATTATAAATCATGACTGCCTGTATAAGAACTTGAATAATTTATTGGTGTGATCTTTTCATGGTTATATTTTAAATAAATAGACTGCTATGTATTTCAATTAATTTTCAATGAATCAAGATTTTGTTGGGTCTTAAATAAAATACCAGCACCTTTATATATTGGTATATATTGCAGCTGAGCATCTGAAGTATCACTAATATCCATGTATTAATTAGATTTTAATTACAAAGGTATCAATAAGGTTAATATAACTATCGATCAAATCAGTTCTTGGCTAGGCTTGTGGCAAGGTGCAGGTGTGGTTGTGTGATTGAGAAATTTGCTTCCAAACAATTTTTAGTTTGGGGTTCAGTCCCACTGTGTAGCACTTTGGGTGTTTTCTACTACAGACCCACAACAATCAAAGCCTTGTGAATGGATTTGGTAGATGGAAACTGAAAGAAGTCTAAAATTTCAGAATGGTACAACAATGCACTATAAAACAAAAAATGGACTATATACCTGTTGTAATTTGGTTATCTATAGTCCGATGATATTTCGGAATTACAATTCCTTCTTCGGTTCTTCTTAGATGGAGTCTCTGTCACATATGTGTGTGTGTGACATTTGTGTCACCTTGTTATGACATCATGTGGTTGTTGTAAATTAACGTCATTCTTCTCCAGTTTTGTGAAAACAGGGAAGTATTACTTTGCTAGGAAACAGAAAAGGACCGACAACAAGGGCATCCAACTGTAGAAAATCTACCTTAATGAATTCCATTTGACTCATACAAGCATGAAAAAGTAGACATCAAAGCAATGATGATGATTTATCACTTTTATATATGTGTCAGTGGTTTAGAGCACAAGAACCCAAGTTTAAAAACAGAAGTTCCTAGTTTGAATCCATTCAGGAATTATGCACGCATCCAACCAAATTGCACAATGTACAAAACTGATTGAAATGTAGTGTAGATCAACTTCATCATTTAACATTTACTTATCCAAGCTTACACGGATCAGATTTTCTACAAGATGCTCTTCTTGTCACCAACCCTTATCAGTTTCCAAGGTAAAGTTTTCCCATCACCAGACATATTTTCACAGTATATTGGAAATGAGTGACTCTGTTAGCAAGACAGTGACTTTTACTCTCGTTATTTCATGACAAGGAAACACAAACATACACATATATAACATATATATATAGGCTTCTTTCAGTTTCTGTCAAAATCCACTAAGAATTTGGTTGACCTGTGGCTATAGTAGAAGACACTTAACCAAGGTTCCACACAGTGGGACTGAACCCAGAACCATGTGGTGGGAAGCAAACTTCTTACCACACCTGCACCTATAGACATAGATATCAGAAATGTTTCATCTCTCAAAACAGTCAAAACAATTGTAATCCTATAATAAATTATGAACTTTTTTAATTAAAAAAAAAAAAGAACAATTATCGAATAACACGTATAGATCTAATAATAATTTATTTTCATATGGTGTTATAGAGAAATACATTGCAATTTGTGGACAATAGTATTGTTGGGTACAGGCATCCAACTGCCTGAATTTCTGTGTATGTTGGTGCAGAACAAGTATCAGCAGAAGACTATGAAGCTATTTACATCTTTCACCAATATATATATATATATATATATCTCATTCCAGGGTGAAAAACTAGAGGTAGTCGATAGCTTCCGCTATCTGGGCGACCAAGTTAGTAGTGGGGGTGGGTGCGCTGAAAGTGTAGCTGCTAGAATAAGAATAGCCTGGGCAAAGTTTAGAGAGCTCTTACCCCTGCTGGCGACAAAGGGACTCTCACTCAGAGTAAAAGGCAGACTGTATGACGCATGCGTACGAACAACCATGCTACATGGCAGTGAAACATGGGCTGTAACTGCTGAGGACATACGTAAGCTCGCAAGGAATGAAGCCAGTATGCTCCGTTGGATGTGTAATGTCAATGTGAATACCCGTCAGAGTGT
>NC_068985.1:16337749-16338689 GCF_001194135.2 Octopus bimaculoides
CCCATGCTAGCATGGAAAGCGGACGTTAAACGATGATGATGATGATATATATATACGAGGGGTGCTGAAAAGTTCCTGGCTTTGGATATAAGAAAATACAGGAGGATCAGTAAATTATGATTTCATTTAACAGATTCCCCTCTCAAATTCACACACTTATTGCAGCAGTCCTTCAGTTTTTCTAAGCCCTGTAAAAGAACTTGGAAGGTTGGGCCTCCGACTAGGCCTTTTGTGATACCCTTAAAGCCAGGAACTTTTGAACACTCCCTTATATATATATATATATATATATAAATTAATCAGTTTTCATGAAATTGCACCTGATAAGCAATTCCTGTGGACAAGCTTTATAAAGCAAATTACAAATTTCATACCCAAACTGAATTGACATATATCATCATCATCGTTTAACATCCGCCTTCCATGCGAGCATGGGTTGGACAATTTGACTGAGGACTGGCGAACCAGATGGCTGCACCAGACTCCAGTCTGATCTGGCAGAGTTTCTACAGCTGGATGCCCTTCCTAATGCCAACCACTCCGAGAATGTAGTGGGTGCTTTTACGTGCCACCGGCATGAAGACCAGTCAGGCAGTATTGGCAACAGCCATGCTCAAAATGGTGTATTTCACATGCCACCTGCACAGGAGCCAGTCCAGTGGCACTGGTAACGGTCTTGCTCAAATGTTTTATATATATATATATATATCATCATCATCATCATCATCATCGTTTAACGTCCGCTTTCCATGCTAGCATGGGTTGGACGATTTGACTGAGGACTGGTGAAACCGGATGGCAACACCAGGCTCCAGTCTGATTTGGCGAGTTTCTACAGCTGGATGCCCTTCCTAACGCCAACCACTCAGAGAGTGTAGTGGGTGCTTTTACGTGTCACCCGCACGAAAACGGCCACGCTCGAAATGGTGTCTTTTATGTG
>NC_068985.1:16338699-16339855 GCF_001194135.2 Octopus bimaculoides
GCTTGCCGGGTCTTCTCACGCACAGCACATTTCCAAAGGTCTCGGTCAGTAGTCATCGCCTCGGCGAGGCCCAATGTACGAAGGTCTTGCCTCACCACCTCAGCCCAGGTCTTCCTGGGCCTACCTCTTCCACGGGTTCCCTCAACTGTTAGGGTGTGGCACTTTTTCACGCAGCTATCCTCCTCCATTCTCACCACATGTCCATACCAGCGCAATCTTCTCTCTTGCACGCCACAACTGATGCTTCTAATATATATAGGGAAGATGGTTTCTACATGGTTTCTACCTACAAGATTCCATTCTTGAAGTATTGGTAAAACTGAGGTTTACCAATGTGGTTTATCAAGTGGTAAGAGACACTTGCTCAAGGTGCCATGTAGTAGATCAAACCCAGAACTACGATTCTGAAAAGTATTTCTTAATCACATAGTATCATGGTTGGAGGCATGACTTACTGCTTTGGGGTTGCATTAATCAATTTTACCAAAGTATATAACAAGTGTAGGTTTTTAAATATTTTATGATATAATTTCATTAAAATGAAATAGATGTTTCTAGTATTAATCAGTATGTAGCAGAGAAAATGAAAATAGGAAGAAATATTTGAAAATATCATTTACCAAATATGATAAAAAAATAACATGTATTTTCCAAAGAGTTAAATCTAAAGCCAAAAATTAGGGTCCCACCGTTAGGACCAGAACATCCAAGAAGTAACAACTATTTAGTCTTAACATAGTAGACACATGTAGTCTTCACAAACAAACCTGGTTCAGAAAAACAATGAATTATGCCATTTTCTTTTCATATTCTTTACATTTGTTTATAAAATAGCTCCTGTTTATCTGAATGTGAAAACTTTAATCTTCCTTAATTTTCCTTCTTTTCTTTTGTCACTTCTTTGATGTTTCACATCTGGACCCAAATCTGAACCACAATCCAATATCCACTCCCTAAAAATTTATCTCACTCAAACTCCCTTCATATTCATACATACTTTACATCTAGCTACAAACAAGCAGCAATTTAAACACATCAGCCTCATTCAACATATTTACCATAAGCATTTGCCAATATATGTCTTCGATGGACAAAATTCATCAGCAACAAAACAATATTTTATCCTAAAATAAGACACAAAAAAAAAAAAAAAAAA
>NC_068985.1:16340663-16350275 GCF_001194135.2 Octopus bimaculoides
ATATATATATATATGTGTGTGTATGTATGGTGTATGGAATGCTACATATAAGCCAAATTGGAAATTATGACACAAAAGATATTTTTATATGTTCGTATACTTTTCTAAGTGATAATACTGTCTTATAAATGCTAAAAAAAATAATCAATAAAAGATATAATTTTTGTTTTTAGTTTTGCAACTAAGGTTTTTTTTATTTAAAAAAAATCTTCGGTCCTAGAATAAGTGGAGAGGGAAAAAAAAAACATTAAAAATCTGCATCTAATTATAGTTTTTGCCATATGTATTGTCCAACAAAGGCAGTTGTCATGAGTACAAAAGGTACATTCCAGGAATTTGCAGAATTACAACCATCCATATTGTTACAATGACAGTATCTCATTTTTATTCCATTTGTACCAATTCTATCTTTGCACTCACGTCCTTCTCGGGCACCAATTTCACCCTCCTTAGCACATTGCCTGATATAACGGGCTTGCCACTTATCATCAATTTTGACTGAAAAAAAAAAGAAAAAAAATTTTTTATCAAAATTACAATACAAAAATCAATATAAAACCAAAAATTAATTTATTCCATCACGATTACATTTATAGAAATCAGCAAATACAGAAATTACAATTGAAAATTTTAATATTTTAAACATGTTTAGATGTTGTTCTAGTTACAATAAAAACTTTCATAAAAATTAACTGTATTTCCATAACTTCTTGTGTCAGATTAATAATTTTTCAACATATTGTAATCATATAAAATTAAGTGTAAACCTATTATAGTAAAATACATAATTTTAGTTGTTATCAAAAGCACTGGTAAATTAAGCAATCTAAGAATTATGAAGACAATAGAGTTTTGCTAAAATGTGTGTGCTTGAAACATTAAGCAACAAATTGTTTTTTTTATTTCCCACAAGGGGACAACACAGAAGGGGTATTAAGCAACAAACGAAGAGCAGAAAGCCCAGAGGCAGCTGGCATGAAAAAGGTAGAGAAATTATAGATAAATAGTGTAGAAGTTGACGTATAGACTAAAGCACACAAAATTTATTACAATTTCTCTTAAATAGAGAAAGAGAACAAAAACCTAACAATAATTGTTAGGGATCTTCAAAGAAAAACAGAGATAATTTCTAGAAATTACAAAAGTATTCTCATATAATTTTGAAAATTTACACTCTTTGAGGATAAAAATTGATCTCAGATTTTCCTCTACACATGGAAATTAACTCTAAGAGACGAATTTATATTTATGACAAATTATCTCCCTTTTTCTTTTGAGAATAACTATTATCAAGTTCTTTTTTTTTCTTTATCTAACAGTGACAGTAATTTCAATTTATTGGGAAACGTGTTTTTCACTCAATATCTGGTCCCTTTACTTGTTTATCTAAATTTTTATAATTAGTCCACTCAAGTTGTTTCCTTTAGCTTATTTTAGTTATTAATTTTTTTCAATTAGAGACATTATAATCAAAAAAGGAAATGAGTGGATGGAAGAATTGTAACATTAGAATTACTATAGATACTCTTGTGTAGTAACATTATTTATTAGAATGCTGTTAACCATTCCACTGTTTCAATGCTAGAATCAAAAATATGTTAGTGACAAATAAAGATTTTCAAATGGTTTAGTTAACTTCATATATTTTCTAGCATAATTTGATAAAATATATATATAAACAACCAATAGGTGAAGATCTGGTTTGAAAACTAAGTTTGGCCTCAGGAGCAACCAGCTTTGGAAAACTACTTAGAGAAGTCTCACCCTATGCGTTTTAACACACACACACATTTGGATAATGATAAACCTCATTTACAAGAAAGGTCTTCATACACTGATATTATTATATTTATGTGAGATGTTTCACACACTGACATTTATGCGGGATGTAAATAAATGTCACCATAGCCCAATCAGGACCAATATGAACACACACAAGCACAAACACGCACAATGGGTCCTCATTAGTGAACTGCTAACTCAAGGCTATAGTAGAAAAAACTTGCCCCAGATTCCCTGCAAAAGGACCAAATTTGATACCATGTGGTTACAAAGCAAACTTCTTAACCACACCATCTGATAAATAAAACATCTTGTTCAAAGAAACAAGATTTTTTAATAACACTTAATTCTGTATATTCCTTAAGCTTTTCTTTTAAATTATCCTTAAAAGTATATATCATTATCAATGATTACCATCATCATTACTGTACTAATTCAGATATTAAACTGAAGTGAATTAATCCAATAATGAAAATAAAATTTTTAAAATAAACTTTATTTCTTAATGAATATTCTCTCAAAGCTAAAATTTCATTTTAATTAGAAACAAGCAGATTTTTGTGCAATGGCCAAAACCTAAGTTATGTAAGATTAACTAAGGAGAAGTTTCATGTTTTAATCCCTAAATCTAAGAATAGCAGATCTTATGATTCAAGGCAAAGAATTTCAATCTAATGAATCTGTGATCAGCTTCTTTTCTATCATAGTAGTACAAACAAAGCTAGTGGGACTATTCAATAAAAATGTTGACGTTGGGGTTGTTTTATGACACTGAAAAATTCCTTTGTAAGGATTTTAACAGAATCGATAAAATTTAAAGTTACTGAAATAAAAGTAAAACATAAACAACTATTTTTATATTCTGAGTGACATAAAGAAAATCCTCTTCTTCACAAATTAACGTTCAAACTTAATTAGTGTATATATATATATTATATATATATATAATGTTAAACTAATACAGCATTTAAAACTTTTCCTTCCCATGTTGTTGCGTTCATTTTCATGTATGATGCCTTCATAGTGTGTGTGTGTGTAATATAACTAATGTATATTTTTGAAACTAATATTTTTGGATTATACTTTTATTATCAAAACGTTTGTTGCAGTTTTCTAATATTTTTTAATCACGCAAGAGTTGGATAGATTTTTTAGGAAATGGAGCATTATAATATTTATATCATTCCCAAGAATATTAGCAGCAGAAAAAGTGAAATGGCATCACATATGATTTCATATGTGATGCAGGTTTAACTTGCCATCTTACCTCTACTTTCTATGTGTACATGGTTCAATATCAACCAATATCGATTCTCTTAATGTTACATGGCATAATTATGAAGCTAGTATTCAACTACAAATCAGATGTTTTGCCAACAAAGTCAATAATGTAAAAAACAGTAAGATATTGTGGTTTACAGAAGACACATGCCCTCCCAATTTAATACAGATATATACCAAAAGTACATATAAATGCATATAGAAGCATCATGTGGCTAAGAATTCATTTCATAATCATATAGTCAGTCTGACCAATAATTGATAAGGGGGAATTTTATTCACAGAAGCCAAGCAAAGGTCCACAGTATACATGCGCAAGTGTAAAACTAATGTGTTAATAAATGCAACTTAACAATTTAATAAACAGAGATTAATAATATAAGTACCAAACTAAAATAACTGCTGGGTTTGATATAACCAGCTAAAAAACTTTTAAGACAGTGACTCATTATGGTTGCAGCCAAATTACTAAAACCAGTAAAAGAACATACACAACTATTTACAACCAATTTCTAATTTATTCAGCAACTTTGTTGGTCTTACATCTCTTAATTCATACTTTAATTATATTTCATTTAGAGTCAGTTTTCATCTGTATATTGATACCTTATTCCATTCTGTAACTTGCCACAACTAAGTTGTTAAGTAGACTTTAAATGAATCATATGATTAAATCTCTAAATATCTGAGATGAGTCATTTATAATAAGATTATAATTTTTCAGACAAAAGACTCCATCTTTAATTAGGTCAGTGGTGTACCTTGTAATGAGCTTTTATTACTCTTAGTTTTAGAATAAGAGTTTCTAGTTCAAATCCAACTAAGTACATACATGAATAAGATATCTGCTGATTACAGATCCAATTATTTGAAACTGTAAATGTATATATAAAAATTATCGCTCATCTCTGAGGATGAAGTTGATAGCCTATAAACTTTTAATTTTATGATTCGTACAATATGTTAATGGAGAGATAAATTTAGAGTGTCTACAAAATGTATAATTCATCTTCATTGTTGCAATTTTACTTGAGTGTATTGTTTACAGATATACACTGATTAACAGTTTATAAAAAGAAAATCAAATTATTTATACAGTAGTCCCTCGACAGCTCTGATCAAGCACCACACTGACCAAACACTCTAACAACATTATACAAGATGTTTGTCCCTTTTTTGTAATAATAGAATGTGAATTGGCTGCTATTTTTGCAGGTTAAATGACCGTGTAGAGTTAGTTATTAACTTAATTTGTTTTTCAGCTAGGATAAACATATTGACTGTTCTGGCAATCTTTTTTTTTTATTATAAGAAAAATAATTTAGTTATTGCAGATTATTTTCATTCATTTATTTAGTTATACTAATCAGCAATAATACATTTAAAGGATCAACTGTTGTCCTCAGGGATGAAGAATTAAAAGATTTAAACAATTCTCTCAACCCATTAACTGATATTCTCACTTACACCTTCAAATGCTGTACTAAGCTTTCAACTTCCCACTCATTAGCAGAAACGGGACATACACAAAATTATTTTGCAAACACAACTTTTGAAAAATATATCTACCTGTCTGTACAATTTTTCGGCATAGATCACCCTCACAAGTAACCAAACGAAAGGTTGTATTTTGAAAATGATCTCCACAATCTTGCTGGTGGAAAGAGTTGCATTCATAACATTTGATTCCAAAACCTGAAACACAAGATAAAATTCTATATTAGAAACACAATGTATGTGACCTAATGTACAGAATAATAAGGATTATTAAATAAACTGAGTTGAAATAATTGAAATTTTAATCAGAACAAATTTATTTTTCATTCAAATCTAGACACATGTATAATTAATTAAAAGTTAGCTGTTCCATTATCATGGATATGGTGAAAAATAGAAAAATTCTAAGAACTAAAATTTTTAACTTGAAAGTTGAGATTTTAATGCAATTCAAAACAAAGATTTAAATGTAATAATTTTTCATCTTTACTTTTAGTTTAATGTTTGAAATCAATCTTGACTGGTACATAAATATTTATTTGCAATATTCTAATCAAATTGGAAAGCAAATTAAGAGAATCAAGACAAAACAAATATAAGCTGATTAGAATTATCAACATATGCTACAAGCTTATAATTACTTGTAACTAGGTCTGAAGATAAATATGACAATAATCCGTTATTGTATAATATTTATGCAACCATATGTGCAAGATGTTATAAGAATAATGCAACAAAATGAAACTTAAGCAAGCAAAATATCAATAGTGATATCTTTGGATGTTGTAGATTAAAAAGCTTCCAACATTTTAAAATACAGCATAACAAGACTTCCAGTGAAATGAATCAAGTTATTTGTCAAAGGAGAAAAGGTCAGAGCAAATGTTGCCATTCCTTTTAAGAATTAAAACACTGGTGAAAATGAACAACAAGTCAGTAGATCTAGGAACACAGGAGACAGCAATGTTTTACTTATGGAAATTAAAGACAACTAAACAATCAAGGAAAAATGATTAAATAATGCAAACATAAAATAGCAAATTCAATAAACTGTCCTTTATAAAAAAAATAGTTGTCCTTGACCCAGGTGATCATCTACTCTCTCGCTCTTTTTTTACCTTCAGTGCATTACATTATTTGATGTTTCCTTTCTTTATATTAAGATGGAAAAGTGTAAATTGGCAGCTTATCTGCTACTTCTAGCAGATCACATAATAGTTCCTTGGCTGGTTAATGAAAGAATAGTGTGTACTGGTAGGTTTTATTATTAGTTTATTGTACAGATAGGATGCAAGGTGTTTGAAGTAAATAACTTTTCCAGGTCTAGCAGAAATATTCCGTCACTTCAAACAGGCTGCTTCCTCAGAACACACCCTGTTAATAATTGAAGTAATTTTAGAAAGTCTGAAATCCCCATTATAATGTTAGCTATCTTGGGAAAGTGGGTTTTCTTGGTCATGGGAATATCTATTGTCTAAAAAAAAAATGGAACATTGATAGCAATGCACAATGTATGTTTGAAAGAAAATCAAGTAATCAAGGGAAAAAAAAGAGATTGATAAAGCTGGCAGTTCTGTCTGGAACACCAGGGCTTATGTTAGGTCATCACAAGGACAGTTTGTTAATCTGCACACATTAGCTCTAATTAAGAGACTTTCAAAGATCTTCTAGCCATGACCAGTTCATCTTTTTAGATATCTAGGACTACATTATTTAATGTGTTATTTTCTTTAGATGACAGGGTGTGTTTTAAGAGAGCTGCAAAGAGGCTCTGTTTATTCTAGTTTGTTACACTTTCTTGTCAGCATGTATAGGCCTGAGCCTTGCCAATAGCTTTACCCTAAATAATTCAAATATTATCCCCTTGTGGTTACTTTTGAATCCAGCAGTAATCCTATTTTTTTATTCGTTTCAGTCATTGGACTTATAGGCAAGCAAGAGCACCATAAAATTTTGCATAAAAATTCGCAATGTGACTAAAATACAGTTTATTAGTTTCAGAAAATACTTCTTCAGGCTCTACAACGCTTGCATGGATTGTCAGCAAAGACTAAGGAGTAGTAGATATGTTCTGGACGAGGTAGAAATTAATGTAGTCTGCAGGGGAGGGGAATCGTTGGATAGCAATTGGGTGAAGATATTAAAAAAATAAATAGTTAGGTATATTCAGTAAGTTAAAATCGATCCAGAGGAAGCAGGCTGAGAGGAGATTATTGATGGGAAAATAATTAATTCTGTATATGCACTAGGTCGGCGGTTGGAGTAAGACAACCGAATTTTGTTGAACGATCATAACGGATGATGGTGCAGCGATATATTCTGGGAGTTGGTAGTAAATTAAACAAATTAGATGAGTGATAGGGTAACATATTAATTTAAAAAATGGGATAAATGAGAAAAAGTATATAGGGATTAGGGGAATAACTGCTAGCAAACAGCAGATTAAGACCAGGTCAGAAAAGCTACATAGAGGTCACCTCTACTTAATTACCAGATGCATCATAGGCCAACGAAAGTAGTACTCGGCATTCTAGAAATAACAGCTAAATCTCCCTCATATCAAAAACCCTACAATATAAGGAAAGTTCACGCTGAATAGTAACGATCTATAATACAGTAAAAAAGACGAGATGGTCACAGTTTACGAAGCTTTGATCATGTTTTCTCAGTCAGGTCTATGACCTGGTTCTATACAACAATAACAACCAAGAGATAAGAAGCGGTCAGGGAACTGGGTGATTAAAATAAGAAAGAAAGGAAAACGTCCTAATTATGAAAATTAATATGGACCGTAAAGATGCTGTGTTATAAGCTATCAGATACGATTTAAACAGGCAAACATATTGAATAATATTGATTTCCTCAGATCTCTAGAGGAGAAATGGGACTATGCGACACTCGTCTCTTTCAAGGGCATTAACGACACTAGTGAAGTGAAATTGCTTTAATTGGGAATCGAAACAGCCACTAACCAGGCTTACTAGAAGCCTACTTCTCCTTTAATTATTATCATTATCATCATTATACGATGCAAATTTGTGTTTTTAAGATTAGACATGAATATGAAAAGATTCAGTAAGCTCAATGTTTTATTCTTAAAATTTATGTTGAAATATAATTAAAAATTGGTTTCACTTCTTTTTTTTTAACCGCATAAATAATTACATATTCAAGACGTTCTATCGTGATTTATAATGATAACTGTCAGCTTTGAAGCAGCGCCAAAATGTTCAACAGTGAAAAATATCGATTTCCAGCAAAAAAATTTCGTGTTGCATCGAATATCGTTTTATGATACAAATATAGTTGCATTTGTCTTCTATCCTCACTCGATGCTCCGACATATATATACTACGTAAAAAAACAGGTGATTTGAACGGCTGTGTCAGGTATTTATTTTAATTTGGACCATCATTCGTTTTTACAGCTTCAGCAGCCGGACTCAAGGTGAATATGGAAATTTCACAAGGTCAACATACCTTGGCTATCTTATTTGGGTCAAGGGAGATATTTCAAAGGAAGAATTAACATAACCAAACAGGTATTTAGATGAAATTTTCAATTTAAACTTTAAAATAAAATAAAAACCAGAAATATCAATTCTTTTCAATCACATTGGTTTAACAGAAAATGCTTGTTAAATTCGGCTGAGATAGTGATCATCGACTGCTAAATTATTTTTCAGTAAACAAAATACCGAAGGGAAAATTATTTAAATTACAAAAATAGTCGCTATTACAATTCGTTAATTAAATCAAAATAATGATGATAAATGTAGCGATGATCAATAAATATAGTGATGATCACAGGTAGGGTACGATGAAACTGAATTTATAGAGTAAATAATTAATTTTATTAGCAACAGATATGACAACTGAAGATTTGATTGTTTAGATTCGAAAGTGTCACATTCGTGAGTAAGTCTTAATTGTTGGCTAGTCCTTCATTTAGTTAGGTCACATAGGTAAAAAAAAAAAAAAGCAGAATTATAGGAAATATATTGCAAATTACCCAACATGACTTTTAACCAAATCAGTAATAATACTTCCCACCTTAATTAGAAACCAATTTTAATGTATTTAACAATGAGAAAATAATGAAAGGTAATTAGTTAACGATACGTTGTCGTCCTTCCCATATTTAATAAAGAGGAAGTATGATCAAGTAGTGTATGAGAAACATTAATTGTGACAGAGAGGATTGAATAGGACCGACTTACCAGATTGTATATAGATAACTGCAACCAAGAAAAATACGGAGATGATATGAGATAACTTCATGATGATTAATATTGGACTGCTAGGATAGCGTCAATAGAGTAGAACGCTCGGAACCTCAAGTGATGGAAAGACACTGTCTATGAATATGTGTGAGAAACGTAATCGACGACGTCATTGTTAAGCAGCCAATCAATAGCTATCGTTTGCAATCCCCCCCACCATCTTCCACCTACGTACCCGTTATCGAACCGATATGAAAGCTCGTAAGTGCTTTTGTTCTGCTAAGATATAAATAAATTCAGTGCGGGATACCTTGATGGTGAATATAGCAGACTTATGATTTAAACTATTCCAAACGTTATCATCTTGCCCTTTTACTTGTCAGGGATTATATTGTCCAATTTATGGTAGTGAAGAGGTGTGATGAAAATTTATCTGCTGTTTCTAGCAGGTCGATCGCCCCGATGGATGCTCTCTCTGTCTTTGGGTCGTGTATATATGTTATTGTTTAACTTAAGGTTAGGGCTCATATCAGAGAAGAGAAGAGCGTAGAGTTAGTCGTCTCTGTTACAGGTGTGAAGAGGCGCAAAATTTTCTCCGATCTATAATTAAGGTAAAAGTACTATTTACACCAGAAGTACTATTTACCCCAGAACACTTGCTGCGTCACTGATGCTGCCTTAAGAGTGAAGGCAAATTTTTTTATTACCCACAAGGGGCGACATAGAGGGGACGATACAACCTGATTTGGGGTCAGATGAAAACGGATGAATTAACAGAAACATGCATTTAAAAATTTTACAATGAAATCGAAATATAATCGGATGATGAG
>NC_068985.1:16350545-16351108 GCF_001194135.2 Octopus bimaculoides
TGACAACAGTTGTTCAGCACATACCCACACCTCTGACACCTCCGAACATTGTACAATAGCGTGCGGGACGGTTTCCCTGTCCCGCTCGCATCTTGGACAAGTCGGAGGGACGGCGCAACCATGTCTTGCGAGTTTGTCCCGAACGGGTAAGGCCCCTCGGTAACACTGCCATGCCAGAGACTTCTGAAAATTATCCAGGGTCTTTGGTCCGAATGTACGTCGGAATAGACTGGCTAGCTGATTTTCGTCGAGACCTAGGGTTTCCCCTAAGGTGTCATCACATTTCGCCTCTACAAGCCCTCTATAGAAGAATGCGGTGGAACCCCCACCGCAGGCATTGCACAAGCGACGGAATAGCAGGAGTGCTTTGCGACACTCCGTGTACCATGTACCTAACTTCGATCTTCGATTCAACCAGGTTTCCCATCCACCGAAACTAGTGAACTTGGGAAACATCTGTTTCGCCAGCGGAGACCACACCCGTTCACCATCCAGGTAGAGCGAAAGATGCCTCAACCTCAGCGCATGTTTGCGCATCAACAGCCAAGGCATCCCAAGTCCAC
>NC_068985.1:16352274-16361197 GCF_001194135.2 Octopus bimaculoides
GGAGATTATCCTGGATAGTTTTGCCGGGAACGGCACACGTTTGTGCCTCCCCGATCAGACCGTCCGCGACACGCGCCAATCTTTTCGATAACACTTTGGCCAAAATCTTCAACTGTGCGTTTAGCAGAGTGATGGGCCGAAAATTATCAATGGAATCCCCCTTGTTCGGGTCCTTTCTGACAAGCGTCACCACCCCACGGCGCACAGATCTGGGTATAAACCCATTCTGCTGCCAGTTCGCGTAGACATTTGCCAGTAGGTGCCCGAACAAGTCTGGCATACTTTTGTACAACTCGTAGGGTAAACCATCCAGTCCTGGCGGCTGCCTTAAGGGTGAAGGCATTACAGTAGTGATCATCCCGTTGTTTTCAGACATAGTGCAATCAGGACTTCATTATTTCAACGTATCCCTCCTCCTTTCTGAAGACAGTATTGTGTGAAATTTGGTGGAAAATGTTCCTGCTATTTACAAACAGTATCGGTCAAGCGACCATATAGAGGCTCTATTGTTAGTTGGTAGTACTGGGTATTATTCAGCGCAGTATGACAAAACAGGAATTTAAATGTGCTTTTTATTGTCTTTAAGTTTATGTGATTTGAATTAATGAATATAATGGAAATAGTGAGGACAAAAGATTTACATGCGACAGATGTCTGTAAAAAAAAAATATTGTTTATTTCCATATCCTTATTTTCTTACATCGACACACGTATTAAATTTTGGGGAAAGAAACAGTCGATTATATATCGTCCCCAGTACTTGCTCATTAGTTTATATTATCAACTCCGGAAGGAGGAACAAGCAAAGTAGACATCGACGGGATTTGAACTCAGAACGTAATTTTATTAAATGTATTTCTGTCTGTTTCAACGATGAATGTTCCAACTGTTCGTTCAACAGATCGGTCGGCTTATTGAATTAGCATTTAAGTAGGAGGAAAATCAACGAAACACAACGTATGAAAAGACTGGCCCTTAGAATTACAAGTACAAAGCAACCGAAACAAATTCCAGCTGCTGAATTTCAGTCACGAAACTTGGATGATGAAATACTTTCCCACGTATCTTGGGTGGTAAATCTTAATCTATCACCAAGTTTAACATCCCTCCTTGACATTTTGGGTATCGTTAGTGGAGTCCATTCTGTGGCAAACACTTGGGCCAGATCACCAGTTTGAGGATAGTTTTCTCTTTTCAACCAGGCTTCGAGTGGGGAGCAGTAAGAGGTCATAGAGACACTGCCTTTCTTCCCGACTAAAAGTTATATATATATCTAACGGTTGTGCTAAGGTGTTGGTTGCCAGTATGCAAGATGGAAGAAGAACAGTGATTGAAGTTACTTTGTATATATCCAAAACTACGACAGGTTGGTATGTATAACTAGTAAATGGAAAAATATGCGAGGTAAAAAGCGTTAAATTTCGACCGGTATGTGTGTACAGGTTCTCATAGAAGTATATATAGAGAGATGTGGTAATGTTACAGAGAAAAGAAAGGGTGTTAGTGAAAGTGATAGAGTCAAGGGAAGTTGTCTCGCATAGTCGCTGATTGTAATTTTCTTTTTCCCTCCGGCCGTTTGGTCTTTAGTGGCCATGACTCTAGTTGTCCGTTCACACTCACTGATGGTCGCTCTCACTAACTGACTTAGGCTTACGGAGTTCTTGTTTTTATTGCTACCCAAAACCAGCCAGAAGGATAAACATATTGTTGAGAACAATAGATTTCGTTGGTGGTACCTATTATCTCTATTTTAACTTTTAGTGAAATAACAAGGTTTGAAGGGTCAAGTGGCGAAAACATTATTCCGACTCAGCGAAGGCCTCTGGTAAATGTAACTGCTGTCACTCACGTAAAAACTTTTGTTTTATCGCGAGAAAAATGCTGTTAAACTGTTAATTGAAATTTGGCTATCGAGGATCGAATCCACGTTCCTGGTTAACTTTTGCTCCTGCCACCAATTCATATCTTTTGATGGCGTCTTCTACACGAGGTAGCTACCCTTCATCAGACACGATGATGGTGACATCATCCGCATATGCCGTCACTCCTCTACCATAACATAGATCATGCGGATCTTCCCCCGCGGCCTCCAACCTCCGCAGCAGCAGCTCAAGAGCCAATACATACAGAAGCGGGGACAGGAGGTAGCCCTGGCGAACTGAACGCTCGATCGCGAACGGCTTCGAGAAGAAACCGTTCATCCGGACGATGAGCCGATGTCGCTATACATACATTGATCCAACCACGAAAAGTCGGGCCCAGTCCGACCGCCCGGAGGACCGCCACCAGATACCGATGGCCAACCCTATCATGTGCCTTAGACTGGTCTAAATTCACCAGTGCCCCACCTTTGCCAGAAATGTTATCCACCCGTTCTATAGTGTAGCGTATGAGGTGAAAGTTGTCGTGTATTGTCCTTCCTAGGATGGCGCATGTCTGCACTTCTCCCACCAGACCACCCACGACAAGCTTCACTCTTTTGGCTAACATCTTGGCCAAAATCTTTAACTCTGTGCTTAGCAGAGTTATGGGCCTGAAATTATTAATGTAATCCCCTTTGCTCGGGTCCCTCTTGATCAGTGTTACTACTCTCCGGCTCACAGATTTGGGAATTCTCCCGTTCTGCTGCCAGTTTGCGTATACAGCGGCCAGTATGTTCCCGAACAAGTCTGGCATACTCTTATAAAATTCGTAAGGAAGACCATCCAGTTCCGGCGACTTATCCCCGGGCACTCGGAAAGTACCTCTATGACCTCCGCAGCTGTGATCGGTTCTTCATAGTGCTACGCTTCACGTGCCGGGAGACACGGACCGCCGGCCAGGAAATCCCGAAGGGCATCCCCATGGTCCAGTGTCCCGCCCCTCTCGAACAACGCAGCGAAATGCACCTGAAAGGCCTTACACATCTCTTCATGTCCTTAGATCTCCTGTCCTTGTTCGTTTACCACAGACCTTATCGTAGCATCTACGCCACGTTGGGTTTCTATCGAGCGAGCCCAACTGACAACGTTGATACCCTTGCAACCCAGTGCACGTACTTTAGCCCGGACCCTGCAACCGTGTTTGGCATTGAGGTGTCGGTCCAAGGCCGATCTCGCCTAACGCCTTAACTAGAGACCCTTCTACTCTAGCCTGCTCTAGACTCAACTGTTTACTAAATCTAATAGACTCAAGTCGAATGGCTCTTTTGAGGGCATCCCACCACCGGTTATTCAACACGGTGCCAGTGAGTGCCCTCATGACTAACTCCTTAATCTGGCTACGGTATGTTTCGCAAGCCAATAAGGTCTTGTTCAACTTCCAGTAGCCAGATCCCTATCTATGGACTTTATCTATATGTACCCTACATGTCACTAATTTGTGATCCGTGTAGGGTATATAAGTAAACTGTGGAAAGCTAAAGGAGGATTTATCTCTTCACTACTATCATGTCTATATAAAACCTGAGAAATCCGCTGTTATTACTCCAAGTCCACATTGGAACTCTTGGATTCGCAAGTCAGTATCGCTCTGCCAGCCTAATTCGGTTCAGCAGATCGATGAGGCGTGAGTTACTTTTGCTATCGGTCGAGTCAATGCTATCTGGGCGTGCATCAAGAATAGCGTTAAAGTCTCTTAGCATCACTATTGTCTTTGACGTCACGAGTAAGTCCTCCAGGCGTCGATAGAACTCATTCCGTTTGTCTGTTGAATGAAGCGCGTAAATGCCGATCAACCTGAAGGTCTTACCACTGAATGTTAGATCCAGAACGACTGAGTCACCTTCTAGGTCTACAAAGATTGTACGTGTTTGCAGAGCCAAGCTTTTTCGGAGCAAAACCACAACGCCCCCTCCCCCGGTCCGACGAGGAGACATGATTTTCTTATAGTCATTCAGGAGGTTTGAGAAGACCTGCAGCTTGTCCAACTTGGTATCTGTAGCAACCATAATATCAATTTTATGTGAGCTGAGGTCGTCGAGGAAACAAGCTTGCTTCCACTACGAGCTCAGGCCACACACATTTACACAGCCTATACGTAGCGTAGCCATGTCATCAACGAGAAAAGATGGAAATCTACTTTAGTCAAAGGAGATCATTCTCAGTACTGATGAGGCCGGAATTTCCCCTTTCATTTCTTCAATGGTCAGTTCTGCCGGCGGGTCGAACATTTTGTGTAAGTCTTTTAATTCTATAATTCCTTTTGCAAATCTACTTTTGAAGTCCTTGTAGAGTTCTCTTGGGATTTTAGCAATGCTGTTAGGATATTTACTATTACGCGTCCGATATATACTGCTTTGTAAATGGAGTTTGATTACCCCCCCTCATTGAATTGTTGGTGTTTTGAATACCACTGTGATCATTTCCTTTTGGACTTGGGTATGTCAATTTTTACCAAATTTAATGTTTTCTTTTTTTTTTACCTTCAGGGTTATATTTTTTTCTTTCTTTAGTTCTCGGAGCCACCTCTTTGGTAGGCGACTCCACTACTTTCTTTCGCCTTTTTCGCGACACCGTCTCGAAGTTCATTTATTCTGCTGACAGTGTCACTTCGGCTGGTTTTACGATTGGTTCTGGTTCGGCGGTTGTCCTCTGCGTAACAGCCTCCGTGGTTGGGGGCGCTGCCTTTTCTTCATCTTCTTCCTGTCTTTTTCTCCTGTTCTTTTTCTCCTGTTCTTTTTCCTTTTGTGAGCATTTTGACCTCAGGTGCCCCTTCTTTCTACAGTTGAAGCACCTGGGTTTCCTTTCTTCTACGTGCACAGTTAATATGGTGTCTTCGCCAATGTAAATCTTTTCTGGCAAATTTTCGAGGTCCATTGTTGTTGCCTGGGCCAAGATCTCCAGAGTTTGCCCTCGCCAGTTTTGTGGAGCGTCTCTGAAGATTAGTATTATGTTTATTTTCTCCTCTCTCTCGTATAGGAAGGTGGCGACTATCCATGCAATCTCAATTTCCGGTAGGATATTTCAAATTTTAATCCAGGACGTTCTACGTCCCAGATATAGCGGTAACAGCATAATGCTACCACTTTGCAAGGTTCGAGTCGATAATTCTTTTGCCTTCTCGGCCGACTCGGACCTTGCTTCTACAGTTGCAAATCTTGTACCTCGGGTTAAGTATTTTAGCTGACCTAACACTAGCCCGGGGCACTTTTCTATTGTGCTTTCATCAAAATGTTAGAATTTCTTTTGTTCAGTCAAAAGTTTTGTAGACAATTGTACTCTCCTTTGTTCGATTCGAAATCTCGCTGGAGGCGGGGCGTAGTGCGGCTTTCGCCGTTTTCTTCGTGTATCATGCCGTATAAGGCTTGAATTTCCTCTTTCTTGACTTTGGCTTACGGAGTTCTTGTTTTTATTGCTATCCAAAACCAGCCAGAAGGATAGACATATTGTTGAGAACAATAGATTTTGTTGGTGCTGTTATCTCTATTCTAACTTTTGGTGAAATAGAAGAGGTTAGAAGGGTCAAGTGGCGAAAACATTATTCCGGCTCAGCGAAGACCTCTGGTAAATGTAACTGGTGTCACTCACAGAAAAACTTTTGTTTTACTACGAGAAAAGTGCTGCTGGACTGTTTATTGAAATTTGGCTATCGAGGATCGAATCCACGCTATGCCTGCATGAAGCCACTACATGTGTGTGTGTGTGTGTGTGTGTGTGTGTGTGTGTGTGTGTGTACATATATATCATCATCATCATCATTTAACGTCTACTTTCCATGTTGGCATGGGTTAGACGATTTGACTGTAACCGGTAAGCCTGAAGCTGCACCAGATTGCAGTCTAATCTGGCATATTTTCTACGGCTAGATGCCCTCCCTAACGCCAACCACTCCGTGAGTGTAATGGGTGCTTTTTACGTGCTACCGGCACAGGTGCCATTTACATGACACCGGCAACGGTCATGAGTACGATTTCACGGCAGCCATTTACATGACATTGGTAACGGCCACGGCTGCGATTTCACTTGGCTTGACAAGTCTTCTCAAGCACAGCATATCGCCAACGGTATATATACATACACAAAGTTGATCGAAAAGTTAACTTCGTTAACCGTTAATCCGTTAACCAAAAGGTTAACTTCGATACCCGTTAATCAGTTAATTCTTTTAAAATGTAACGGAAGTTATCGATAAACTGTTAACGTTAATTTTTATTGTAGGAAAAAACAAAATTCAGTTTTTGCTCTCAAACTACCTAAGACACCTTTAAAAAGTGCCGAATCAGCATTTTTTAAGGGCTTTAAAACCCCAAAACTATAAGTTTTTTTTTTTTTTGCTTTAGAATTTAAAAAGGCTGATTTTATAGTTTTAACTTTTAAAAGACATTAAAAAGAGGCTGACCTCATAGTTTTGGCTTTTGTGAGGGTTTTAAGGGCTTTTAGAGCCAGAAAAGGGTTAAAAAAAAACTCAAATGAAACATAATATTAGCATTAAACTAAAAAAAAGTGGCCGTAAAAAATTTTTTTTAAATGAAAAACACGATATATACATAATCTAATTTTTCCTCTTCTCGTTCTCCATTTTGTTCATGAGATGCATGCTGCTCTTCATGGAAATTAGCATGTCAAAGTTTTCATCAGACAGGGATGATTCCTTGGCCCTGAAGATGTCGTTGCCCATAGAGAACAAATACTCCCCTGCAGCACTGGAGGGGATGGATGGCTGTGTTGAACTTGATGAACAAGTCCACCAACACTTGCTCACCCAAGAATGCAGCGGCATTTGGTCCGTCTTTACGTTCTGAATTCAAATTCCACCGAGGTCGACTTTACCTGTCATCCTTTCGGGGACGATAAAATAAGTACCAGCTGAACATTGGGGTTGATGTAATCGACTTACCTCCCGCACACCGAAATTGCTGGCCTTGTGACAAAATGTGACACCAGTGCATAAATAGTACATAGACATGTACATAAACACATGAATGTTATACATAGAAGTTAAATACAATGCCTACGAACTAAACAACAGGGCTACCGCAGCGTTTTTAGTACCTGCATTGGAAGCTTAACCCAAAGCCTACCACATCAAGAAAACCGCGTTAGGTACTAAAAGTAAAAATAAACTCGTGTCGAGTTCTAAAAACACTACTTTATTTTCGTTTGATCTTGCTTTCTTTTCATCTTGCTAAACAGGTTGTTTTAGATGGGTTCTACATACTGCACTTGTTGTTTGCCACTAGTCCTTTATGTAATAGCGTTTTTTTTTTGCTTTGTTATTTTTTTTTTTTTACTTTAATATTAATTAGAATAGAAGATATTCTCATCAACAACAAAAGATAAGTTAATTTAAGCAGATTAATAATTAAATAGTATAGTTGAGGATAACAGAATACGGCCTCATACTTTTCTTGAGAAATGTAACAAAGCCTTTTTGCATTTTTTACCCTAGTACCGGTGTCTTTTTATTTCTTTATTTTCCTTGAGCCCTAGGACTCGGAAAACCGGTTACCCAGCTTCCACGACATACAAGTAACCGAGATCACGTCATTAGCCGTGAACGAGAGACCAGCAGTCACGCCCGTCGCTTAGGGAGGGCACTGGATGGCATTGTCCCTTTACTGTTCAATGGGGCTCTCTCAGATTTACTCCACTTCAGCATTATTTCAAATTAGTGCCCATCTAGAATATTCTGAGCACCCCAAGGCACTAGTCTGGTGACGGGTCTGCCGGCGATTTTGAAGTATCCCAGTGGTTATTTTTATCAACCCCGGAGGGATGAAAACAAAGCTGGCCTAGTCGGGATTTGAACTCAGAACGCAAAGAGCCGGAAGAACTGTCGCTAAGCATTTTGTCCGGCATGCTAACGATTCTGCCAGCTTGCACCGGTGTTGCTTTCTGTAATATTAATTCTCTCCATTTCTTATTGGTCAGTAATTTTTATTGCAAGTAAAATAACGTCCTGTGAGTATCATTTTTTTGAGGCCAAAGTCGCGAAGAAGTTCGAATTAACAAAGATTTCCAGCGATAAAAATTGCTGAAACAATTACTTTGGAACATAAACATAATTGAAAATTATATAATTCTTTTGAAGAACTTGTAGCAGAAGTGATTTACATTGTCATTATGTATGAGGTGTTTTCGTTGAGTTATCTAGGCTTAAATACTCGGATATGGGCTCCACAAGCCTTTTCGTTCCAACAGGTCACATGACCTTGTGATTAGCTATTAACTGAAATTATTGTTTGTATTGGTCGGTTTCCAGCCGTCCAATCGTGTTGATGCAACAGTTTCTTTTTTCCTTACGCGGGAAATTAATCACCAGCTCTAGGAGCCTATTGATTTCTATAATAACGACAGTTCTCGACTGCTCTAGGTCTTTGGCACACGCCACTGACTACACGCAACTCGTCTCAGGCAATGATGTACCTGACACCAGTCAGTCACCGCTTTCATCTTCTCCACCAGACGTCTGCCTACATCGTTGCTGTATGAACACTACATGACCAATAGACCAACGGCTGCCTCTACACACCACCAAACAGTACGTCTACTATGTCTACAAGATCGACAGTCCAGCCTAACCACGAAATCTCTCACACATCTTTGCGGTAACCTGTTATAGTTATTTTATTTCATTGTATGGCAATCATTGTATTTTATAATGGAGAATAAATCGTCGCTTGGATCTATTTTAAAACGGGGGCCACATTTTTCATTAATGTTTTACGTAGTGTTTTTGGTACCGAAAGACTTTCAAACTTCGTATACTTATCTATTTTGTGTTATAGAACAGAAAAATATTTTTGTATTCGAATTTATTTCATGTAAAAAATTGTCTTATTTCGATAATTTGAACCAATCACTGACAAGTATTCAGTTGTTTACATTTACTCCTTTGGCTGATTAAGCGGTGTAAAGCGTATTTAATCTCCATACCTTCGTTTTATTTGCTTTTTTCATTTTAAATTTGCTTTAACCCTAACCCTACGGTTAGGGTTAGGGTT
>NC_068985.1:16361912-16363185 GCF_001194135.2 Octopus bimaculoides
GAAAGGCAAAGTCGACCTCGGCGGAATTTGAACTCAGAACGTAAAGACAGACGAAATACCGCTAAGCATTTCGCCCGGTGCGCTAGCGTTTCTGATTTCTTTATTGCCCGCAAGGGGCCAAACAGAAAGGGGACAAACAAGGACAGACAAAGGGATTAAGTCAATTATATCGACCCCAGTGAGTAACTGGTACTTACTTTATCGACCCCCGAAAGGATGAAAGGCAAAGTCGACCTCGGCGGAATTTGAACTCAGAACGTAGCAGCAGACGAAATACTGCCTTAGGGACATCAAATATTATTTCCATCATTAGCTACTTTACGAATATCATTATGATTTTTGTCTACGTGGGATCCACCAAAGTAAAACAGAAATAAAAGAGATTCATAAGTAAAAACAAAAAAATAAATAAAAACAAAGATGAGAGTCACTGCTTTAATGTTACAAGGAGAATACCGACGCTCAGTTAATGTGGATTATCTAAAGCTCAATTCAAACATGATTTACAGTACTAAATAAATTTAGACCTGATGGTAGGTTTCTCACGCCGCAAAGTATTTAAAGGTGGTTCAGATTGATAAATAACGAAGATAGTGACACAGATTCAGACAACGAACATTGCAAGCAAATAAACTTTCAACTCACTGGCTTTCCGAAATTTTTAATCAATATTAATATTGCTGCTAACATTGTATTTTAGAAACTTCTAGAAAGATAGTGTTCTAATATTCCTATCAAATTTTGGCATAAAGTCGACAATTTCAGAGGTGGGGTAGTCGATTACATCGACTCCAGTGCTCAACTGGTACTTATTTTATTCACCCCGAAAGGATGAAAATCAACCTAGGCGGAATTTGAACTAAAAAAGGTACAGACGGACGAAACGCCGAAAAGCATTTTGCCCGGACTGCTAAGGATTCCGTCAGCTTGCCGCCCTATATACTGTTCTAATATTTATTTCTTTATTGCCCACAGGGGGCTAAACGTAGAGGGGACAAACAAGGACAGACAAAGAGATTAAGTCGATTACATCGACACCAGAGCGTAACTGGTACTTATTTAATCGACACCGAAAGGATGAAAGGCAAAGTCGACTTCGGCGGAATTTAAACTCAGAAAGTAGCGGCAGACGAAATACTGCGAAGCATTTCGCCCGGCGTCCTAACGATTCTGCCATCTCGGGAAAAATAATTCTCTTTATTTCTCAAATTTATCGAGATTATCACTGTTACAGCTTTGAAAAGAAAATACTACTTCATTTACGTTCGGATTG
>NC_068985.1:16363834-16365934 GCF_001194135.2 Octopus bimaculoides
GTGTGTGTGTGTGTGTGTGTGTGTGTGTGTGTGTGTGTGTGTGTGTGTGTGTGTGTGTGTGCGCGCGCGCGTGCGTGACTCGGGTGTATTTGTGCGCACATAAATACATATATACATGTATGTGAGTCTGTGCGCGTATGGATGGAGAGAGGTGTTTGTGTCTGTGTGTTTGAAATAAGGTCTTTATCTAGAAACAAATCTAGAAATATCGACAAGACAATATCTTGATCCTTCAAAGCCCTCCTAGTGTAGCAATATTGATGCTATTTATGTTCCACTTAAACATCAAGAAGTGAAAATCTACGGGAAAGACATGAACAGGGACAAAATCCCAGAGAGCTGATGTTCTGAAAGGGAGGGGATGGAAGTTGTGGTTAGCGTTGTGTCTTGAAGGTGGACACTACAAGGATGATGAAATGGAATCAACTCTTCCCTTCAAGTCCAATACGTCTTGAAACCGAAGTGTGGCAAAATTAACACAAACCATATAAGCAATCATATCCTCAGAAATGTAACTCATATTGAAACGGGTCAAGCTATGCGATACATGCCTTGCAGAGAAGTATAACATCTTAAATCAATGTTTCAATAAGTTGAGTAAAAAGTAAAAAATATTGTCCGTAGGCAAGCTTATGAACAAATTCCTCTTTAAACAATTTCAATTACAGACTGGATAACTATACCACCCCCACATTCACAGATAATTAGCTAAAAAAAATTTTTTTTTTCTCAGTAATACCACACAGTAATAACTCTTATCAATACAGTACTGCAGTGATCACTTCACCGCTACCGTCTCCCTCGAAGTAGCACCCGAATCTTTTAGGAGACGGGTGAAATGTACCCTGTATCTCCTCATTGGTTTTATTATTACACTCCATATTTTGAATCCTTGAGGAAAACCTGGCGTACTTACCACCAAGGTTATCTCAAGTCTCCTTCTTAATAGTCCAGACTTCGGCTTCGTGGAGTTTAACCTTGAGGTTTAAAAACCAATACCAGCTAACAAGTTTGCCTGCTCGTGCTCGCTCTATCTGCTAGAAATAGTAGCCTAGATCTCTCTCAAATCACACCATGCAATCTTAAAGCAAGAGAATTGCATTGAGGAATGCAGTTCGTAATATGGATAAAGAGAATAGAATACAAACGGCTTGAACAGCTGTGACCATAGATCTGCTTGATCAAAAGTAACTTACTGCTTAACAATAACAATGTTCAAATAACTTCTCTTCGCGAAACGCTTAAAGACTCTTTCTATCTTTACAAACTGAACAAATATTAATTTGATCTATACGTATAAAGACATAGACAACTATATGGAATATATCTGTGTGTGTGTGTGTGTTATGTATATGTATATGTATATAAAATATGTGTTGTATATTTGTGTTTGTGTATATATAAGTAATTCAATGACTTGATAATGTACGACGAAACAAAGGGTGTCATTTGTGTGTCTAACACTCAGGATGCGACGTGTTTTCAACAGAGTTGCATTTACCGAAGGCAAAGTCGTTCCTAACTCATAGGTTAACATATTAACAATATATCTCTTCGATGTTTGCCTGACATTTTTCTGCGATGTGAATGCGCACACTTTTCAACTACGTTAAGAATACACTGAGGGAAGAGGAACACTCTATGTAAATTCAGACATAATGTAAATGTTAATGTGTGTGTGTGTGTTGCCCATCTTAATATATAATGCTGAAGTTCTGTACTTACTAACATTTTTTTATTTAGTGTGTATGTGTGTGTGTGTTGCCCATATATATATGCACTTAAGACTTAGTTGTGGTTTGGAAGTTTGATCTGCAGAGGTCATTATTATTATTATTCAGATTAACACCCGCACGATTTTCACTAGGGTGTTAGGGTTACGATGAGGGTTAGTCTTAGGGTTAGGGTTACGTAATCGTGCGGGTGTTAATCTGAAAAATCACCGAAATGTGAAAACTACCGACCCTCCCATCTGTTATAACTTTTGTTGTTCTGTTTAATATGTACATAGATTATGCCTCCGTTTAAAAAGACAGCAACAGACTGCAGCAATTCACCACATTCCAGAAGTTACTTTAAACATAATGCAAACGGTGCATC
>NC_068985.1:16366322-16368824 GCF_001194135.2 Octopus bimaculoides
AGTCTTGAGTGGTCGATCCTAACCCTATCCCTAACCCTAACCCTAACCCTAACCTTATCCCTAACCCTATCCCTAACCCGCGTGTGCAAATGAATACGTGTTTAGGGTTAGGGTTAGGATCGACCACTCACGACTAGCTAGCGCGGACGCGCGACTGCGCGTTCGGGTCCGCGCTGCTTTAGTAGTACCCTGCTAGTCTTTCGATAAAATAAGTACTAATTGAGCAATGGGGTCGATATAATCGATTTGCGCCCTTCTAAATTGTTGGCCTTGTGCCAAAATTTGAAATTAATGTATCACAGTGTATCAGAAATACACGATTATATTCCATTTTCATCATTATATGCAAGCAGCATAGCTGTCACTCGCAAATGAGTGACAGCTGGTAGCATGAGCAATGCTTTTCATTAACTGTTTTAGGCGTCTATGAAGTCACGAGCAGATATAGACGCCCTCTCGGATCGTCCCACTTTTGACTCAGTGGAACCTTGTGAATATGACAGTCGGTGAGTGAGAGAACTGCACCAGCACTAAGGAATACTCATTTTCAGCTGAGTAGAAAGGAGCAACGTGAAACGTAATAACGTAGCTGGGAGGGAGGAGCGGTCCACCGCAGGTGATACCATTATAGAGGCGGCACTTTAAGGTCTGCGGTACTGCTGTACAATCCTGCATAGGCAAGAGGTCCGGAGGGGACAGCAAACTCAAGAGTAGTCCCAGGTGGTACACACTCTAGCTATGCCATTGAGGAACCGGTATGACAACACAACGTGTTACCTGGTCTAAGAATCAAACTCTTGGTTTTTGATCATTAACCAACATCCTAACCACTAAGCCACGCATCTTCACATGATCAATATGTACAAAGCATATTTATACAAACCTGTGGTGTAGCGTAGGTTTTGGCTGCCTTGTGCTGTTGCCAAATTGCCTGCCATCTTTCTTAAACGCTACAAAGTTTCGACTACAACCGCATAAATACATAAAGTGGTCGCTCTGTGCTGGCCGCACATCCACACACCCCATACACCACGATATGTCACTGCTGCAAAGCGTAAAGGCACTAACAACTTAAGCAGTCGTCCGGGCTATCATGTGTTTAGTGGTGTCACATCATGTGTTTAGAGTAATCACAGATAAGCAAATGGAAAACACGAAAATAGAAAATGAAATAAAGTATCGTATTGGTATATTTAGTAGATTATAAAATCACTTTACTTCTACATTCGCAGTTTTCTCTTTGTAACAAATTAAATTTAACAAGTCAAGGAGCCGAAAGTTGCTTTATCCAGTACACCTATAACCCTAAGGTTAGTTATGCTTAGTGATAAATTCAATCACATGAGGGATAAAGTTACCAAATAACAGGGTTAAAATTTAAGTGAAATTTAATCCAGCCAATACTAACAGTGGATTTCTGTGTACACTAAATACTGTAACGATTGCGATGAGAAAGAGTATTTTAAACAGTTTCATCTAAACGAAGGTTCTTTTTTACTATTCAAGTGCTAGCTGTGCTTTCAGAACTCACAAAGCTCATAAACCAGTCACATTAGTAGTTAAAAGTCACAAGTAAAGAGTATATGGAATTACTATAATGCAGGCTTAAATGTTATTTTGTCAGTTAATTGTTGTATGATACATTAGAGACAAATATATTTAAGCAAAATGAGTGCATATGAGAAACGGGTATGAATGGTAAAGGAAATTTGATTGAATTTGATCGTGACGCCCAAATGAAGTATTTTATGGAAATCTCCAGTTAATGAAATCCAATTAGTTTCTGTGATACGTCATAGATACACAATAATGAATAATGTTAGGGGGAAATAAAAGAAGCCTTAGGGGTGGCAGTGGGGAATCATTCGCCCGCATACACAAAATAAGCGTTACTCTAGCATGCCCTTCGATAGATTACTAAAACGATTTAAAGAACTATGGTTACACGTGCTATGGGGAGAACGGTCGCATTGAGGTTCGAACCTTGATCTGTCATTAGAGTTGTAGGTTTAGCCCTAAGTCAACACTCACTTTGCAAATCTATTTGTACTCAACTCGATATTTTTAGATATCTAGGACTACATTATTTTATGTATACGACCTATTAAGGTAGTACGGTGTGATTAGAGAGTGAGAGAGAGAGAGAGATTTGGTTGATATTTCTAGCACCGCAATCGACCACAGCTCGTTTGCTTAGGGGAAGTAATTCATTCATAATTTTTCAGAGGCGTCATTTTCTGACAATATTTGAGGTGTTAAAAAGAGACAATGTATCAGGTGTGATTAATATATGTAGTAATTAAGGCGACGAGCTGCCAGACTCGTTAGCACGCCGGACAAAATGTTTAGCGGCATTTCATCTGTCTTTATGTTCTGAGTTAAAATTTCGCCGAGGTCAAAGTAATCCCTTAACCCTCCCCGAATTTGCTGGCCCTGCCAAAATTTGAACCCAATATGTGCCATGACTGTGTATACATACATACATATATATATATATATATA
>NC_068985.1:16368924-16376434 GCF_001194135.2 Octopus bimaculoides
ATATATATAAGAAATGGAGTTAAATTCAGGTGTTCAAATCTTTAAAGTAACTGTAATTAGTGAAACGTAATGACGCTTTTGATTTCACTCAAATTTAAATGTATACTCATCTCTTTAGATTCTAACTCTCCCACGAAAAAGAATTCTATATGGAACTTCCTCTATTTACCCACCTCTTTACATTCTAACTCTTTTATGAAAAAAATTCTGTGTGGAACTTCTATTTGCTGCCGATAAAATATAATATAGTGAATGACGGTAAGGAGTTGGAGCACTCGTATAATTTGGAGTTAGGCTTATCTTTCAAAATTTTTAAATGTTCAGCTATCTTCGTCGTTTTTCTTTTTTCTAACTATAGCTGAGCTGACGCTTTAAGTTCAACTCGTTGTGAGGAAGAATGACTAGAATGTATTTCAAGTTACCTCGTAATAGACAAATAGGTAGCAATATCCTGTCAACTCAGAAGCAATGGTTTCACAGTTTGGCACAAGGCCAGGAATTTTATGGAGTGTGGAAGTCAGTCGATTACATCAACCCCCAGTACTAGACAAGTACTTTATTTTATGAACTCAGAAAGTATGAAAGGCAAAGCTGACCTCGGCCGGCTTTTAAGAAATGCCGTTTAGTATTTTGTTTATCTGCTCATCGCCTTAACGGCAAATTGGTCCTGGTAGGCTTTGAACTCAGAACTTAAAGAACTGCAATTAAATACCATAAGGCATTTTGTCTGACGCTCTAACAATTCTGACAACCCAACCACCCTTTTTCGTCAGCTCAGAAATAAGGACAAATGAAATAGCAATGATGGCTTCTTTTCCCCACTGAAAAATAAAAGTTCATCATCGCTAGACACATTAGATTGGGAACCTTTGCCCATCAAGCTCTGGAAATCGATCGTTCTTGGGTTTTTAATCCCCTAAAACTCCCAACCCTGAAACTCATATCTTCTATAATGCTGTCCCAAACCACCTTTCGTCTAAAGTGACAATATTTAACTTTTTACCCAGTATAAATCATTGGGTATGCTGTCAATTAGACAAGCAACTTTGTCCAATCTGAAAACCATATTGTGTATTATCTAAGAAGTTGTTTTTCTCAAAGTACGTATTTATTCTTTTTAGGACATTGCGTTCCACAATTTAAGATGCGTGAGATGTAAGAAAAACAGCTCTGTAATTTTTAGCTTCAGTCTTGCTACCTCTCTTAAGTATAGGTGTTACTATCGTTGTTTCTGAGAATATGCCGGTATCTAGCGACTTTTGAAATAGTATTTTTAATGGCTCGGCGAGGGTTTTTTTTTCTTCTTCTTTGTACGTTTTTAGTAATAAAAGGGGTGCACAAAGTATCGGGTTCTGAAGTACTTGAGTGTGCTGCTGTGGATGGAATTGAAACTGAAATTCATCAACACAGACTTCGCTGGACTGGCTTTCTTATAAAGGAACTTGATCAACGCACGCCAAAGCGACAGTTATATAGTCAGATAAAGGAGCAGATAGCTCTCAATGCAAACCAAAATTGCATTTCAAAGATTTAATTAGTAGCTCTGTAAAGAGTGTCAATATGACGCATGAAAACTGGGAGAGTGATGCAATAGAATGACCAAGATGGAGGATCCGACAAGGTGCTACCTTGTCTGAAGATAATAAGCAGAAACATGCACTGATAAAAAGAGAGGCAATAAAGGGTTTGCTTGTGGCCAATGTTCCTTCTCTCCAAACTTATGATGCCTGCAACCGTAACTGTCTCTCCCAAGCTGGGCTAATAAGTCATAAACAGAAGCACATATACGGACCCTCTATACTCACTTTTCACAGTAACAGTCTGATGGATTAGCTTGCTTTGTTTGCAATAAGACCTGCAGAAGTAAATCTGGGTTGACAAAGCGCAAGAAATGCTACAAGAATTTCCGTCAGTCTTTACAACGAAACCAAGCAATTTCATGTCGTCTGTGCATAAAATTTTGTAAGTTTCTTGCTGGACTAAAGAGTTATTTTTGGTCACACAACAAGCAAACTGTCTCTAACCACCTTGTAATGTTAAATTGTAAACATTCACTTCCATCCATATTGCTCGCGAGTTTATGTGTTGTTGGTTTTTAACTAGTTTGATGCTTATGTGTATGTACTCTGTCAGTGCTGGTGTTGAGAAGCTTCATACTCGACGAACGAGTCGATAGCCATCATATATATATATATATATATATCAGGCGCAAAGGATCTATCTGCATACCTTACTATCTTTCCGCGATAAATAATTTTAGTGTAATATATAATTGATAACTTTCGCTAGATTCATTGTAGTCATACTTTCATTTCGCATTCCTTCATTTCTTAGTATAAAGTGGTCAACAGAAAGAAAAGGAAAGGGAAGTAATTTTTGTACTGCTTGCTTTCAGTCATAGTGATACTCTTTTACTCTTTTACTTGTTTCAGTTTTTTGACTGCGGCCATGCTGGAGCCTTTAATCGAGAAAATCGACCCCAGGACTTAAACACACCACCATCGGTTGTCAAGCGATGTTGGGGGGACAAACATATACACATATATATATATATATATATATATATATATATATATATATATATATATATATATATGAGAGAGAATGTACGAAAAAACAACAACAGACGAGGACAGGTGGTGTAAATAACAAAAGGATGTATTAATATATATATATATGCCAGTGCTTTAAAATTTGATTTTAAACATTCAAGATTATCTAAGAAAGGTTACGTAAAAAAGTAAGCTAGCACCTAAATTACCTATTAGCATAAAGCTCCGATTCATTTACAAAGATTATGACCCAGTAGAATTTCTCAGGATAGCAAAATTAGTCCAGTTTTCTCTCCATTTTCCCCAATTTTAAAACACATAAGAATATCATCATTCTCGAAAAAAAGAAACCAAAGAGAGTCAAAACTATTGAAAAAGTTGCAAGATGCAACGAAAATTTTAGAAAAATAAAGAAGGAAATGAGTGGAAATTTTACTGGTGAGTGTGTTAAATTATCAGGCACTAAAAGAGACTGTCTCTCCCCAGACATAACAGAAACCAAAGCTTAAGCTGAAAATCAAAACCGTGTGTGTGTAAGTCAAAAATTATCCACACTTTCGCCAAAACTTTCTTTAGACAGACCGTACTATCTTTCAGCGTTGACGTGCTAAAAGGTAGTACTCTTGCGGTTACGTGACCGACGTTTGATCTTGATCGCTCCAGTTTTCTTTCTTATGTTACAGAGTATGCATGGTCGCATTACTGGCAGTGTGCACCGAGGAAGAACAGAGATCAGTGATCTGATTTCTCTAGTCTGAAGGTGTGCAAAGAGCTGAAATTCATAGCAAGCTTCTAATACAATACATGAATAGCGCTCTACCATGTAGAAGTGTGTACGAGTGGATCAAGATGTTAAGGTATGACCGGACAAGCGGGAAGTCAGAAGAGGGAGCAGGACGTCCATCTACCTTCACCACTGACGTGAAGATTCAACAAGCTTGAGAGGGGATCTTGGCGAACCGACAAATGACCGTCGATGAGGTGGCATGTTCTCTGCAAATTAATTATGGCTCTGCATACGGAATCATCCACGACAAGCTTTGCTTTCGGAAAGTCTGTGCAAGATGGGTGCCAAGAGAGCTTACCGAAGCGCTTAAGTGCAATCGTGTGGAGATCTGTCAACACTAACTCAACCGCTACAACGATGAAGGCGAAGTTTTTTTCGAGAGAATAGTCGCAAGAAATGTGACCTGGCTTCATCACTTTGACCCAGAATCCAAAAGGCAGAGTATGGAGCGGAAACACCCGGAATTACAAGAGAAAAAAAATTCAAGCCTCTACCTTCCTCCGAAAAAGTGATGCTAACCGTGATTTGGGACGCAAAAGGGCCTATACTGGAACGTTACCTGGAAAAGAAGTCTACAGTCACCAGTGTAGGCTACAGTGAAATGCTGGCCAGCAAAGTGAAACCAGCAATTCGCACAAAACGATGAGGTCTTTTGTCAAATCAAATGTTATTGTTGCACGACAATGCACGCCTACATACGGCCACTCACAACGTTGAAACCATTGAAAAATTGGATTACGAGTGCCGGAACCCCCTGCATGCAGTCCATATCTCGTCCATTCTGTCTACAACCTCGTCCGACCATTCAAACATTCTTTAGAAGGTCGTTGATTTGCTACAGAAGTGCAGGAAGCAGTGCATAAATGGCCTCGTAACCAGCCGAAAACATTCTTCGCCGATGAAATAAGCAAGCTTGTGGACTGCTGAAAGAATTCCATCGTAAAACCAGGAGACTATGTAGAAAACTGATGTAACTGTTCAATCCTCAGGTTTTGTTTTAATAAATTACAGAAACAAAAGTGTGCATAATTTTTGATATTCATTACATAGTGAAAGAGAGGGAGAGTGACAGAGAGACAGAGAATTTCTAAGTCGGTTCACAAACAAAAATTAGAGTATTTAATACGTTAAGTGGATATATTTAATATAGCTGATGAATATGACAATTTTCCCATGATTTTAACGAAATTTTTGACACGAAGTATAATGAATGAATATTATGGAGCATTAGTTTCCTTTATTTTAGCGCACAAAATAAATGCTAATATTTGTTCTGCAAAAATGTTGACATCTAAATTAATATTTAGAAACAAGATTGTATTTCAAACAAAAATGAGAAAAGATGTTCACATATTTAAGCAAAAAAAAAAAAGCATACAAAAAAAGAAAGAAAACATTTGACTACTTTTGAACATAACTTAAATAATATGACCTGAAATGAAATTTTGTAAGAAATGTATTGGTTTAAATTAATTACAAAATGAAATTTACTAGTATGTCTTTACAGTTTTAAATGGAAAAAGTTTTGTTCAAATTTGAGTCACAAAATATCTAAGAATTTGTGGCTTTTTTGGGTAACATGAGTAGATCAAATATGAAATTCCAATGTGTAAATGTTTGGAATGCGTAATTATGAATAAAATTTTTTTCAGACAATTACATTCTTCTAAAGAGATGAAAATTTGATTTACGGTATTTTCATCTAAACTAATTTTCAAGTAATTTTATTGTTGATCGTCAACTGGTGTCTTATCTCTAGCCATGGTCTCTGACAGGATTCAAACTAAGAACCTCTTTTACTAAACTGAAGAAAGAAAGAATCCTTGTTCGAATGCAATCTGATTAATAGTCCCAAAAATTATAATTCTACCATATACTATGTGTTTATAGTTTCATTCATGTTTTAAAGTATATTTTCATATAGGGTCCTTTGAATCATTCGCGGAAAAAGTGATGGTATCTAGTAGAAAAGACAGCATTCAGCTTCGTTGAAAAGTAGAGTTTTTCGATAGTTCAGAATCAACATACAAAATGTCCCACAACGTACGAACTTCTAAATTTCTTCACAAGTTTATATAATAAGACGGTGAAATGGTCATATTATCTGTAACAGGGTTCAAATATCAGTGATGCCGTTATTTAGTTTCAGGTCAACCCTGATTGAGTAGTCATGATGAAAGGCGTTCCAGCGTTGATCATCTCATCAATTTAGATGCGTCTTGGACTTCTTTAGGTATATATAGTGTGTTTTGTTATTTTCTTTTTTCTTTTTCCACTTTTAAGCTGTTAGTGTGAGATTTGGGTGTTATTTCAATTTTGTCCAGGGATCACGTAAGGGCGTCGATGCTTGATCACATCATTAGCTGAAGATGTACTCGGTTGAACTCTCCTTCTCACTAATTTTTTCAATTCTTCTCTGAACAACCGACCGGTCAACATGTACAAAACAAAATGAAATGTATTGTCGAAATTTGAAAGTATTATCATCACGTATTTGATTGTCAAATCTTTGGCTACTTCCATTTCAAGTAAAGGAAATACGAAAGAAGGTGGAAGTGAACAAATCAGATACATTATATTTATGGCCAACACCAAGATAATATTGTCGTTACTTTTCAGAGTTGACCATGATTTTGGACGGCGGCACAGAGTAATGATTATAGTAACAGTACATGTAATCCATGTCGGAAGTGAAAATATCTACTATGAACGATATTAACAATTAAGAGAATAATAGCAATTCTAATAAGAGTAACAATTTGTGATTTCCAACCAAACTTTTTCATTCGGGCTGAGAACGGTCGTGATATAGCAAACATTCTCTGGGCGGAAATTGCAACGGTAATCCAAGAGCTGAGCTGACGTATGAAGAAAATTAAAAATTGAATATACTTGCACATTATTTCACTTATTACTGATTCCTCCACAAGCATTTTTAATAGCATTTGGTGCGAACATGATACTACAATAATTAAGTCGTTTAAGCAGAACGCAATCAGAAAGATTCCGATGTTTATGCTTCTTAGTCTTTTTCTGCAAAGCACTACCAACGATACTGTGTTACCAAAAATACCAATAACAAACATAACTATGGCACTGGTAACCGTCACAGGGTGCATTGATACCCTCATGTCGAGTGAAGAAACGTCATTCATCTTTCACGGTTCGTATCCGGGTCTGGCACTAAATACTACTTTGTCGATATTTATATACCAAGAAACCGAAATTACTGAATGAAGAGCATCAGTCCATCTCGTGTGTGTGTGTGTGTGTGTGTATTTATATGTAAATATATATACACAAAAACGCACACGCACGTATGTAAATGTATATAAATATATATGTACAAAGTTATAATATTATACATAAATATACGTATGTGTATGTATGTGTGTATATACACACACAGACACAAATATGCATATATGTATGTTTATATTTATACATATAAATATATACAGTGTATGTATATATATATATATATATATATATATATATATATATATATATATATATATATATATATATATATATATATATGTACACTTATATATATGTATGAGCATGTAAGAACGACCGTGCGAACCAAAAGGAGAAATGGTGACGAATGGAAAAACAGGCTCCTTTATTAAACGCGTCACACGGTCGCCACAAAAATATCAAAAATGATAAATATGTTATAATTCTATAACATAGAGAACTTAGAAATGTGCCAGTAAGATACAAGATAGGACTCAACCGATAGAGATGTATAACTGTAAGATTTATTGGAGCATTAAACTGTATGTCTGTGTGTGAGTGAATATGCGACATAATAAAACACAGTATAAGACTGGCCGTCATGTAAACAAAAGAGTGTGTGCGAGTAATACACGTATGTGAATGTGAGAGATACAAGTATTGAAGTATTGATAAGAGCCAGTAACACGTATTGCAATTTACCAGTTCTTAGTTAGAGTACACAGTGGTAAGTGTCTGTATATAAGAAGTTAAAGCGTTAGGGCAGAGCGATCACTCGTCGTGATGGTAGGGCTTCAATGCCGGGCCGGGTTCTTGAATACAGATGTTCTTCGCAGGCTGGGTTCTTGTCTGTTAATTTTGTGGTGAGGCGATTCACACAAACAGGGCTGAAAAGCTGCGGTTAGCTGTTGGTAGCTTGTGTACGTGTAGA
>NC_068985.1:16376810-16381423 GCF_001194135.2 Octopus bimaculoides
ATATATATATATATATATATATATATATATATATATATATATATATACACACACATACAAATATATGTAAATACATACGTATTTGAATGACTTGCGTGTAGATAGATAGATAGATAGATAGATAGATAGATGCATGCATACACGTATGTGTGGTCGGGGAGTGTTTAAATACATGAAACTTCAAAAGGTAAAATGTTAGATTACTTAAACCCTATGGTCTGTAAAATATTATCGGATTATATATTCCTGCTTGATAATGATGTTGAAGAAAAATCAAGACTGTTTCTCAGTAAGTCATAAGCAGGATTAACGGCTTCCTTGGTGCCGCTAAATCCTTCCTTTCTTCGGACAAACATTCTATTATTTAGATCTTGAATACGACTAATTATCAAATACATCTACATTTGCATTTGTGCAATAGATTTTATTTTATATTTAGATAAATTAATATCTTCAACTGTCCAATGATACTTTAATAATAATAATAATAATAATAATAAAATTGCACTACTGAGCACTGCACACATCCTACGCAAAACACTTTCAATACAGTAACCATAAGAGCACCACAGCAAACCACAGCACATACCCAAGGCGCACAGAGCTGCGCTCGGTAGTGAAGTGAAAGCACGTTATAAAAATAAAACTACTGAATAATAATAATAATAATAATAATAATAATAATAATAATAATAATAGCAAAAACAGAAGTGTGCCATTGTTATCAATGGCACTTTTCTTTTTTTGCTTCTATACTTTCTGGGGGGTAACCTCAATCCTATTAATATTAATAATAATAATAATAATAATAATAATAATAATAATAATATAATAATAATAATAATAACAAGTAACTGTAGAATATAACAAGTAACTGTAGAATATAACAAGTAACTGTAGAATATAACAAGTAACTGTAGAATAATAACAAGTAACTGTAGAATTATAACAAGTAACTGTAGAATATGTGGAGATGGACAAGAAACAATAAATCATATTATCTCTGGCTGCCCAGTTTTGGCTAAGAAGGAATATAGTCACAGACACGACAGAGCTGGGACCTATATACACTGGAAGCTATGCCAACACTATGGAATAACAACAGAAAAAAGATGGTATAAACACACGCCAGAAAAGGTCACAGAAAACGAGAAAGCAACCATACTCTGGGATATGCCAATACACACAGATAGAGAAATTAAGGCAAATAGACCAGATATAGTTGTCAAAGATCATGAAGAAAAAAAATGCTTTCTAATTGATGTATCAATACCAGCAGATGACAACGTTTCCCTAAAAGAAATGGAAAAACTTTCAAAATACAAAGACCTGGAAATAGAGGTAACTCGAATGTGGAATCTAAAAACAGAAACAATTCCTATCATAGTAGGTGCTTTAGGTATAATAAAAAAATATTCAGACAAATGCATAACAAAAACACCAGGACTTAAAAATATATATAACATACAGAAAATTGCACTACTGGGCACTGCACACATCCTACGCAAAACACTTTCAATACAGTAACCATAAGAGCATCACAGCAAACCACAGCACATACCCAAGGCACACAGAGCTGCGCTCGGTAGTCAAGTGAAAGCACGTTATAAAAATAAAACTACTGAAGAATAATAATAATAATCCTTTCTGCTAGAGGCACAAGGCCTCAAATTTGTGGGGGAGGAGACTAGTCGATTACATCGATCCCAGTGTTTCACTGGTACTTTATCTATCGACCCCGAAAGGATGAAAGGCAAAGTCGATCTCGGCGGAATTTGAACTCAGAACGAGGCGGCAGACGAAATACCGCCAAGCATTTCGCCCAGCGTTCTAACGATTCTGCCAGCTCGCTGCCTTAATAATAATAAGAAGAAGAAGACTGAAAGAGGAGGAAAAGTAACTAGCCATGTCATGGATCGGCTATCGTAATGCGTCCGATATGATCCCACATTCTTGGATTATGGAGTATATGAAACTGTTTGGGATTGCATCGAATGTTGAGCGATTGCTCGGAAAAAGTATGGCGAATTGAGGGACAAACCTGACAGCATACGGAAGATGTTTAGGGACAGTAGAAATTAGGAGGGGCATCTTCCAAGGGCACTGCCTGTCCCCACTGATCTTTGTACTGTACTTGATACCACTAACACTGAGTCTGAGGAAAGCAAAAGCTGGGTATGTATTCAAAAGCCGCCAACAAAAAGTTATTATAACAAACCATTTGTTATCCATGGATGACCTCGAACTTTATGGTAAAGATGAAGCCCAAGTCAGTTCCCTCGTTGATACGGTGTATACCTTCAGTGCTGATATCAGAATGGAGTTCGGACTGAGAAAGTGTGGTGTGTTAGTCTTGGAGAGAAGTAAAATCAAATGTATAGACAGGCTAACGATACCGTCGGGGGAGGTTATGAAGCAGATAGAAGAGACGGGCTATAAATACTTGGAGATTTAGGAAATGGATAAATTGATGGAGAAAGAAATGAGAGAAAAATTTAAGGTGGAGTACTTGCGCAGACTGAGACTGATCCTTAAGTCGAAATTAAACGGATGGAATAAGATCGAAGCTATCAACACCTGGGCGGTTTCACTCCTTAGATATGGAGCAGGGGTAATCGCATGGACAGTAGACGAACTAAACAGCTTAGACAGAAAGACAAAGAAGTTACAAACTAGATATGGGTCATCCCACCCAAAAAGTGACACAGACAGACTGTATGGACCACGAAAAAGAGGGGGAAGAGGACTTATTGGATGCAAACACAGCATTAGAGCAGAAGAAAACAACATCGCTTGGTAGGTAAAAAATGCCACAGAACCGCTATAATTAGAAGTAAGAAGGATTTGTTGTGGGACTTTAACATTCAGATTGACATAGTAATAGAAGCTAGAAGGCCTGATTTAGTAGTAGTAGATAAAGAGAATAGAAAGTGCCAGATAATTGACTTTACAAACCCAAATGATGAAAAAATCAATATGAGAGGTATAGAAAAAATAACAAAGTACTAGGACTTAGCTATTGAATTACAGAGACTATGGAGAGTGCGGGTAAAATGTATCTCAATAGTTATAGGTGCATTGAGAACTATCCCTAAAGATCTGAACAGATGGATAGAGAAAATAGGCATAAAACCCAGTTTAGTACAGCTCCAGAAAACAGTGTTATTAGGGACAGCTAAGATACTTAGAGAGAAAAGAGCAGATTGTAGGGGCGTAGAATTTCCAAACGAAGAGAGAATGGAAGATCCGGATGATAATGAGTACCTTGGGATACTGGAGCTGGTCAATATCTTGCATAGAGAAATGAAAGACAAGCTCATCACTGCATATTTCAAGCGCCTCAAACTTCACTTGAAATCAAAACTCAACTCAAGGAACTTTGTGACTGTCATCAACATATGGGCTATTGTTGTAGTCCGCTACTGTGCATTTACTAAAATGAGCTCCGGTCTTAGAGACTGTGTGACAAGTACTAAATGGCAATCAAAACCAGCTCCACATGATGAAAGGGAGACAGTCTCAAGAAGCAAGAGTTTTCCAAAGTTGACATGCCTTAAATGAAAAGGACAGACATAGTGTCGAGAGATAAGAAGACAGTGGTGAACATGTTTCTACTACAATAGGTGTCGTTAGCGCGACGATTGTCCTTCCCTAGCTCCAGCAGCCAAGGAACATGGTAATATACATAAAGAATAGAACATATTTATGGCCTAGAAAATTTTCATAAATTAAACAAAAAATGGAGCTAAAAGAAATAATTACACATAAAACAAATATATACACATATGTGTGTGTGTATGGATATATTTATATATATATATATATATATATATATATATATATATATATATATATATATATATATATAGATAGATAGATAGATAGATAGATAGATATACATACATACATATATATGTATATATACATACATACATACATATATGCATATATATACATACATATTTATATATATTTATATATATATATATATATATATATATATATATATATTTATATATGTATATATATATATATATATATACATATATATACGCATACATATATATATGCATGTATATACGTGTGTGTATGTATGTATACATGTATCTATGTATATATGTATGTATGTATGTATGCACATTAATGTTTGCCTATATGCTAAGTTACATGTCAATACAATTTGAAGCAACATCTGGATTCATCAGATTATGTTCAAAGACTGCAATATGCAGTGGGACTTCATGACTTTTGGTTCACTCTATACATAAACGGAGATTATAAAACAGAATAAGAAACAATGACAACAAATCTATGAACAATCTATCAATCACAAAGAGAGAGAGAGAGGGGGAGGGAGGGAGTGAGGTGGGTGGTAGTAAAGATATGTGCATAAGGATAAAATTAATGAAAAATAGAAAAGGTGCAGATAATTACAATGATAACAGTAATGAGATTATAAGTGTAGATTCTATGATGGTGGGGAAATACAATATATGTAAAAATACGAATAAAATAAAACTGAATTCAAAAGAAAACAGACCCTAGTGATAAAACACACACACACACACACACACACACACACACACACACACACACACACACACACACACACA
>NC_068985.1:16381802-16388668 GCF_001194135.2 Octopus bimaculoides
TATCAGCTTTGTTTGGAAAATGAAGGAAGGTAGTTTGAACATTTGCGAACACGCAGGAATGAGAGAGAACATTAAATAATTCTAAATGAGAATAAATAATCGTTTCTACAACAATTTATTTTCCTGAATTTACTTTAACTTTTTAGGATTGTATGTATATCAATAAACATCTACTTGAACACAAAATGCATGAGTACTGAGAAGTCAAAGAGTGAGTACATCTTTTTGGGACACCCTGTATATATATATATATATATGTGTAGAAATACTCCTTGCAAGCACGTAAGGTGTACCGTATTTTACTCGGCTATAAGTCGCACTTTTTTCCCCTGAAATTTTCACCTAAAGTTGGAGATGCGACTTATTAGCACATCCTATAAAAAAAAAATGTTCACATATTTTCTAGGTACAAGCCACGTCTGAAGTTCCGACACTTAGAATAACCAAAAACACCCGATTCGCTAATTCCGAAGCCGAGAAGTATACGGAAGACGATCTTTAGATATTTCTTTATATATTTCTTGGTGGAGATGGAGTATATGTAATCTGGGTATACCCCCACTTTTAAATTTTGTTTTTTTTTACGGAATCCTATGTTTCAGACCATGGAGAATCCGATTCTGGAAAAAAATTTTCAAAAATCTCAATTTCAAAATTTCGATCCCCCCCCCCCGGTTTTTATATAGATCCACAGGGTAAACCTAACCCTAACTCAAACCCTAACCCTAACCCTAACCCTGACCCTAACCCTAACCCTAACCCTAAACCTAAACCTAACCCTAACACTAGTTTTGTGAGATTTGGCTGTTATTTCTAGCATGTAAATAGCCTGCTTGGTGGGGGGAGGGGAATTGAAATTTTTCAAAAATTTTTTTTTCAGAATCGGAATCTCCATAGCCTAAAACGTGGGATTCCGTAAAAAAAATTAATAAATAAGGGGGGGGGAGGTTCAGATTACATATAGTCCATCTCTACCTATTCCTTTACTTCTATTAATATGAAATAAACGATTTAATTTTTAAAAAGTTTAATGCTTGTTTGTTTTTGCACTGTGCCTTTTATTTGCTAACATGAAGAGATGCCGTGTTATTTGTTAACATGAGGCGAAAGAGAAAGTCGTATGATATCACTTTCAAGCTGAAAGTTGCTGAATACTCGAAATTGCATTCGAATCGAGCTGCAGAAAGCGAATTCGGAGTCTCGGGGAAAATGGTCAGGGATTGGCGTTCGAAAGAGGAGAAAATGAAATCAGTTGACATCAAATTGTTACAGAAAATTGGGATAGGAATGAGTCCCAAGGAGGAGATGGAGACTATTTTGAGAGACTGGGTGACTGAACTACGCACTTGGCGTCACAAGAAACCTCATTAGATTTCGGGCTCTCCAAGTGACTAAAGAACATGGTATATCCGACTTTAAAGCATCTCCTGGCTGGTGTACGAGGTTTATGAAACGCCACAATCTTACGCTGAGACAGCGGACTCATATTGCATAGAAATTACCCGCCGACGTAGAGAACAAAGCTGATTCCTTCCAACGGTATGTAATAAGACCTACGAAAAAGTCACGAGTTTGCCTTGGAAGCAATCGGTAATATGGACAAGACATCCCATTATTTCGATATGGTTGTATATCGGACAGTCGACGTTAAAGGGAAAAACTACGGGGAGTGACAAGGCTCACTTCACCGCAATTTTGGCTTGTGTAGCTGACAGTACGAAACTTACCCCGGCTATTGTTTTCAAAAGAAGGACTTTCCCGATAGTGAAGTTTCCGAAGGGCATGATGGTGTACGTTCATGAGAAAGGGTGGGTGGATGAAACCGTATTGATGAACTGGTTAAACAACGTGTGGTTCAAGTGCCCAGGGGCTATGCTAAAAGTCGCTTCTTATATGGGATATATTCAGGGCTCATCTGATCGACAGCATAAAAAATAGATTAAAAGAGTATCGTACCTACCAGGCTGTGATTCCAGGTGGATGTACATCTGTGCTTCAGCCACTCGACGTGTCGGTGAACAAGCCTTTTAAGGTGAACATGCGTGCCAAGTGGAATGAATAGATGATTAATGGTGACAAGGAAATGACAACGGTTGTAAACTTAAAACGCCCTGACCTCAAGATTGTTTGCCAGTGGGTGATAGATTCATGGGCTGAAATACCGTGTGAACTTGTGGTGAAATTATTTTTGCAGTGCAGGATCTCAAATTCCATGGATGGTACGGAAGACGATGAGCTATATAATGACATCGTCTGTGCTAGAAATGTTAGCCCCAGTGCTTCATCAGTTAAGGAAGATTAGACAAGTGAAGACGCAGATTAGGGTGTATACGACGAGACCATCACAACCGAGGAGTTTTACCAGTTATTTGGTGAAAGTGATGATGAAAATGATGATTAGTATAACTCGATTTTTCCTTCATTTAATCTTCGATTTTTGTCACAATATTTTATACACTTCCTTACAATTTAAAACAGTTTATTGTATTTTTTTCCAACCGGAGCACGTATGACTGCATGGTTTTGTGTGTCAGATGCTGCAAAAGTGTCCTAATAATGAAAGGGCATAAATCAAAAAGTAAAGGGAAAGTATCGAGGCAATTAAGTTTCAATACGATAAACAAATCAACTAGAGTTATCAAGGATAAAATTTTACATTATAAACAACGGTTTCTAAAATGCATGGACTTAATGGGATAACAGTTGTTGTAAGTCATCTTCAGCTTACTGAAAGCTCGCTTACCGAACAACAACTATGTCAGCACGATTCCTAATCAAACTTTGCTCTCCAACATCAGAAAAGTTGCTGCAACATCAGAAAAGTCGGGTCAATGATAAAATTCCCGATTTGAACCTTGTAATTCAGGGGTGCGTCTTGTAGACAAGGGTGTTTTATAGTCGAGTATATACGGTACTCTCGCATAAGATGCCCTCTTATTTTACAAGTATATTTGGTGGGGGAGGGAACAAATTTCGTATGTTTCATCACACACCTATTGAAAGGTATTTTAAAGTAGTTTTGTAGGGAAAATGCACGATTTTGTGAATATAAACAAAATACTGTAAGAGTATTCTGGAATACAGTATGAAACTGTAAATGCATCATATATAAACTACATTATACGAGTATTGTAGTTCAACCTTATCTTTATTCAGATCATTTGTGTAATTGTTTATATTTGGCCAAAAACTGCCATACAAAATCTAAAACACGTTTTTTTTTTTAATTATTATAATGCTTTGAGTTACTGCGAAGGGCCACCAGGGTAGCAGACCATCACTATGATTTTGTCATCTAGTCACTACAAATAGCTGACAGGCGGATGAAAGTTTAACATTCCTTATATCTTTCTTGGAGAACTTTTTTTTTTTATTTAGGTAATTAAAAAATGTTTCTTAAAGGTAAAGCAGTCATTAAATAATGTAATAAGGTGTAGGTTATGTAAAATGAGATAATGTGACCTCTTCACATAACTGCTAACGTTTTGTGCCAACGTATTGCAGGCGATTGTTCTTAAATTTGTGTTCACAGATTGTGAAAGTTGGGCTTGTTTTCAATATTGCATTATCAGTAATAATAATTAAGTCTGGCGAATTTATGCACATCCTGCTCCCTACAAAACTCGCCTTCCGTGCCTAAAATGGCCGCATTAGACGCAGAACAATTTTTTGATACATTCAAAATTTAAAGGGCGCATCTTATAAACCGGCGAATACAGTAGGTATGTATTTATGTATGTGGACAGATAGATAGATAGATAGATAGACAGGAAGGTAGATAGATAGATAGATAGATAGATAGATAAGGATGTTGATATAATTTCAATTGCTGAAATATCGTTATAAACTAAGCGTGTACAAAACGATAGCATCATATCGTTCTCTCGTTACATAAATGTGTATAGAAAGGTAAGTATTCAGAAATGATGGCAATATTGTTCATGTTCAAGTGTTCGGTATTATCAATTTACGTGAGAAGTGAATAATCTCCGCTCTTTGTCCTTTAAGAGTGACAAACAAACAGTTTTGTTGTTTATGGTTTGTTTGTTTTTTACCGTATCGTAGTACTTATGTTGCTTCTTTGTGTTTTTGAGTTCGAATCCTGCTAAAATTGGCTTTGCTTTTCATCCTTCCGTGGTCGATAATTCAAAGTATCAGTTCAGTATTCAAATTGATATAATCGATTGTTCTCTTCTCTAAAGATGTCTGGTGCGTATGTAAGAAATCGTTATTTCTTTTGACAATTCTTCCAAAATATATATATATATTTTTTTTTTTGCTTCATTTATTTCTGGTTGTCTCAACGATTTCAAAATATATCAGAAAGGTTAAATATTTTCAATTGTTAAATCTCACAATTTGGTGAATTAATTTTTTTTTTTTTTTTTTTTTCGAAATCATGAACACAAAAATGTTTTTACATGAACTTTTTAATAAACCTATTAAGAAATTTTTTCCAGATAAAATTAATTAAAATATGTAACTGATTTTCCAAACTTATTGAATGTAATTTTATCTCCTTGCAGTAAGTGATTCAAAAAGATAAAAGGTAAATTAGTTGTCTTGGAATTAAAATTTCATGCGTTTATATTAACTGCAAAAATATTTATTTTATCTTTTCTTTTTAGTAAAAGTTTCATTTCTTCTCTGAATAAACGACCAGCCACCATGTACAAAACGAAATTAAATGCGTTGTTAAAGCCAGATATTAGAACATAAATATTGTGTGAATTTTCAAACTTTATTTTACTGGCGAAGGAAAATATGATTGAAGGCGGAAGAGTACAAATTAGAAACATTATATTTATTGCCAACACCAAATAAACCGTGTTATGTTGGGGTGATGTGTCTCTGGAAATGGGACGGTGGTATATAGTGTTGATGATGATAATGTTACATATAACCAATATTATAGCTGGTAAAAAACTATAGATCGTACTATTAAGTATGAGGTTTATCAGATTGTTCGAATTAATATATATCTCGTGTTTCATGAAGACAAAGCTGTTATAAACAATGCTAATGATTATTAGAACCCCAGCCATTATAATGAGACTGATGATTTGGGGTTTATAACCCTTAGGAAGTATCCTGAGAACTGAAAATGGTCGGGACAAAGCAAACATCCTGTGGACTGTAATCATAACTGTAATCCATGAAGAAAACGCCCGGGAAAAGTTAGCAATGATCCAAATGACTATGTTTAAGTTTTTATTTATATTTTCTCTTCGTATGTTGAATGTTCCAAGCATTATGTCGAGGAGTGTGGTATGAAGTACGATTAGATCATTGAAACAGAGTACAATTAAATAGAGTCCAATATTCATACTTCTTAGTTTTTTTCTACAAAGCACTACCAGAGAAAAAATGTTGCCAAGTGTACCGATGACAATCATAACTGCTGCAATAACGATTGACGCTTGATTTAGCCGAGAACTATCCATAACTATCAGATATAATGAACAGAGTTGTTCTTTTCTGCTCAGTTTTTGTGTTAACGCTTTCTTTTGATCCGTATGATTGCAGAAATTTTACTATGCTTGTTGGTATTTATACGGAAGTAAAACGAAAATAGGAAAACAATTATAGACTGGAAAAATTAATTAAAATTCGATATGATATTATTAGCAATCGTATATCATACAACACAAAATACATCCTAATACATAAGTAGTTTCAGGAAAACTTTTTGTTAGAGATCAGAAGATATACATGGAGAGGTATCTTCATTTACTAGTTCTTTACTAGGTCTTTATTTTTACTTCGTTTTTTTTTTTTTCTTAAGGATAATTAGAAGAATTATGCTTATACCAATTCATTATTATCTTCAAAGGAACAGGCAGTATTTTTTCTTCCTAATTTCTTTTTAATACTCTCAGTATTTTTTCTTTTCTTAACTACAATACCTAACTTATTGAATGAGACATCTGCTCGTCTAATCGATGACAATTCGTATTAAAAATCTTTTTCTTTCTATGATACAAACATAAAGAACTGTTTTAGCATATATGTGGTGACTTTATGGCATTGTCTTTGTTCCGTTTATAATGACTAAGTTATTAATTTCCCCTGCGTTATTAAGAGCCATTTTTTATCAATGTGCTCAGGGTACTAACATGCTATCTTAAAAATATCGCTTTGTCAGTGGCATGAGATTTGCTATATAGGTATTATTCAGAGTGTATTTATGCATTTATGCGTAGAACTAAAAAGGTAAATGGCAAAGTACATGAAACTGAGAAAGTCCAATGACTGTTAAAAGTAAAAAATAAAAAATAAAAGACAGTGTCATCATCTGTAGCGGATGAAAAAATGGAGTCAGGTCCTTTCTCCAAGAATCTAAATTTAGCCAACTTTCATGCAAACGGATTAGTACATAACCTATTGCCACAATAATAATAATAATGAGTATAGGCCCTTATTTAATGATCCATAAATGCTTTCCTCCCCCTGTGCTTTCTTTAACACATTCTTGGTCAAGTGGACAGTTGACTTACAAAACTAAGCAAGTTTTTCCTTTTGTAGTCCTTTTATTTGGTTGTTTTATCCTTGCGCATGTTTATATATATCTGTATATATATGTATGTAAGCATCTATGCATGTGTGTATATATGTATATTCCTAGTATTTTGTAGGAATTAGCAATTATGTTTTCTACCCAATGGAAATTTCAAAATATTAGAATGAAATATTTAGACAGCCAGAACACATCGTTACAATATAGAAAATTAGTTAAGAATTAATTGAAAGATAGGTAGGGAACCAACTTTGCCAAATGCCAAAAATTTGTCGCCGTCAATTCACGTTGCTTATTTATAACTTTTTTTGCTTGAGTTACACCGTTCTAGCATATATATATATATATA
>NC_068985.1:16389003-16390448 GCF_001194135.2 Octopus bimaculoides
AAAAATAAGGTACTCAGATATCTGGATGGTTGTACATTTACAGATTTTTATTAATATGTCACATGTTTTTATAAATTAGCGCTTGCATCTATTCTTGTAGATTCTCCAGATTTAATTTTTCTTCAGAGGATTTGTCTCTTTTTATAGTAATATTGAATGTGTAGGGGTGGAGAGAGATATATGGGATAGTAAAAGAGGGTGAGGAATGGGGGGAAAGTGAGAGAGTGTGTGTGTGTGTGTATCTGAAAGGAGTGTCAATGGGAAAGAGAAGGAAAGGTGAAAGAAGAAAATTGCGTTTACAGCTGGTCAGTTCTTTCAATGACAAGTTGATTCTTGGCGTATTGCTATCTCATGTACAATAATTTTTTACGTTTTTTTTTTTTATCTACTTACATGAATGTTTACTTTCACCGGGTCTCATTTTGTGTATGTTCCGAATTTAGATTGTTCCTAGTTTTTCATTAGCTCTTCTCCTCTAAATTAAATGAATTGTACTATATGAACCAAACCTGTAGCTATTTTCTAATTCACAGTAAATAACACTTTTTTATTTCTACCCGGTTTCGCTTGGGTATGTCCTTAATTTATATGGTATGTCCTTCTTCAGCCAGCTGGTCATGCTACTTCAGGCTGATGACGAGCAAAAACTCAGAAACATGTCCCTGAATGCAAGCTAGGCTGGGTGGAGGAGCTTGTCTCCCCCTCGTAAACGTAAGGACACAGGAAATGTGTCAAGGCCGACAGGAAGCGGTCCAGCTTCCTAGGGCTAAATAGCAGTAGTATATTCCCTTATTGGGACTGTCACATTAAGTTGACAGTATACAACTACTTTATCGCATCACTACTGCTTAAGTCTCTCTGAGAGATTTAGAAATGTATTATTTCTAATATTTATGTGTGTGTATCCATGTATTTTTTCATTGTGTACAAATAACACGGAAAAATAAATAAATATTTACCAGGGTAGCAAAAATTCATATAAGTACGAAGGGCGTAACGGCCTACTTATAAAGGTAGAAATTCCAGGGTTTAGTGAAATGTTTTTGTATAACATATATAAATAAATAAATGGAGTTAAACGCAGGTGTTATTCAAACCTTTATACTTCCGACATATGTCCCGAAAGTATAAAGATTTGAATAGCACCCGCGTTTAACTCCATTTATATATATAGCTGAAGGATTAAAATTAATCAAAGGACATACTAAGTATATCTACCTGCTGGAAATAACAATCAAAACTCTTATTTAAATCGCTGAAAAAAATTTTATCCTTCAGTTATTTAATGCTTTTTTTTTTTTTGAGCCTGCAGTCGCCTATGTTATTGATTCTGTTATTATCATTTTTAATTGTTACACTAGATAATAACAGAATCAATAATATCTTCGCAAATATTTTCTCCTGAATTATTTGTTCCGTATTGAAATATATATATACATACATAC
>NC_068985.1:16390679-16400915 GCF_001194135.2 Octopus bimaculoides
CTTTGACAATCCCGGAGCGTATTGAACTTATTTTGTGCGTGACTTTTTGCCAATCCTGTATTAATTGAAAAAAGTTCGAAATAGCCACTACTCCTAGTTTCAAAGACCTTACAAGCTTCATTAACGATTAACAGTTCTTAATGGTGTGTGTCTCAAAGAGTTCTGACGGATTCGGAACCAAGCTGCCAATATAGACCTTTCCGAGAACTTCTTACTCGTTGGCGTTCGCTTCAGAAAGTTATATTACCATTTGTAAACTGAAATTCAGAAAATAATCTGCTATTCTTGATTAAGTTTCTTTACATCTCATTTGTTAAACTCTTTCTTCGAATATAACACTTCAATTTTTTTTTTATGTATATAGTATCTCTGGGTAATTTCCTCACTGTCTTATATTCTAAACATTGCTAATTTTTTACACTTATACGTGTACATTGTTACACATATACTTTAAAATCTTCTCAACACTAATTTGGATAGTACATGGGAGTATGTGCTTTCTTGAAATCTAATAATAATTAAACATGTCCAGAATTATCTCCTGTATTTGAAGAAATGGTTAAACTATTAGCCGTTGAACAGATGCTGTATTTTCTCTTTCGCAGATGAACAAATAATTCATGTTCACTTCTAAATAGGCGTAATATTCTTTCCAAACACACCTTCCGACTGGTATAACATGGCAGACGGACGAAGCATACACTACATCGAGAACTTTGAGTATTTGGACATAGTCCTAAAGAAACTCATATTCGTAAAACAAATAACGTCGTTTACTGACCTTTTGACATGTCCAAATCAACATCAATTTTTTTTTATCAACAGAAGACAAATATTCCATTTTGAAATGCGTTTCTCCACTGGAGATATTTGTCTTTTGTGCCACCGGTGTTTTGTTTTGCTTTGTTTTTTGCGTGTTGTTTTTTCTTTTGTTTTCTTTTCTTTTTCTCTTTGCCGGCTTGGTTAAGATGAAATGACCATTTGATGGGCAATGGAACTGTAGTAAGACTTGCCGGGGGATTATTTCTTAAATAAAATTATTTTTAAAATATACGATGGTGAAACATTTCATTTGACCTTTAGACGATTATTCAAACGCAAAATAATTTGAAAATAAATTTCAGAACATTCTAAATTGTATTCATATTATGTTTTTATTAAAATTCCTTCCATAAAAGAATAATTTACTACATCTGATAGATTTACACATCCATATTAAATAGATATTTCACATTATCCAATTATTTACTTGTTCAAAAACGAATGCAATAATAAAGGGTTAACAGCGAAATCATAGGATTCTCAATTAACTGGTCATAATTGTAAAAGTACTTGGGCGTCGTTTTCTTTTCAGCATTGTTTTCATTTCGTCCCTAAATAGACGCCCTGCCAAAATGTACAAGATGAAATTGAACACATTATTGAAGCTACATAGTAAGATTAAAAAGGATTTTGCTGAATTTGCCATGTTTGATCCATTAGATAAGGCTAATGCGACAGAAGAAGGAAGAGTGCAAATCAAAAACAATATGTTTATTGCCAGTATCATATAAACTGTGTGGTTATTTACTTGTGAAGTTGACTGTGATGCGTTTCCAGCGATAGAACGGCGACAGAGTGTAAATACAATAATAATGTTACATGAAATCAAAATTGCAGCCGGAAAAAAGCTGTACATGACGCTTGCAAAAAACACAGTCACCGTTTGGCTCGGAGTAACACAACGTCCATTCTCGAAGTAAAAATATCTGCTGTAAACTATGTTAACGCTTGCTAGAATAGCAAGCATTATAATGATATTTATAATCTGGGGTTTATAACCAGTCAAAATTCTCGCCCTGGTTGACAACGGTCGAAACACCGCAAACATCCTGTGGACTGTAATAATGACGGTAATCCAAGAGGAAATTTCCCTGAAAAAATGAATAAAATAACGGGAAAAACTACAGTTATTTTCAAACATATACACTAAGCTTATATCCAATGGCACAACATGGTTATTGAATAATGATGTGTAGAGGACGAGTAAATCGTTTAAACACAGTGCAATCATGTATAGTCCTATATTCATAGTTCTCAGTCTTTTCCTGCAAAGTACTACCAGAGAAAATATGTTACCTATTGTACCAATAACCAACATTATTATTGCAGCGTAGGTGGTAGTTAAATTGTAAGAAGCCTGCATTGTTGTTGTTATTTGTCAGGAACAAATTGTTTTTTTCTTGTATAACAACTACGAAAAAATAAAATTCGAATTCAGAGTGAACTTATATTTATATGAATTTTAATAGCTAAAATCATTTTATAATTAGCTCGTTAATTCTTAATTAAAACGTAATACCCTGCTTTGGATTTCTTTGAATTTATTTTATTCTTTATATACTTACATGATATTTTTTCCTGTAACTTAAATAATGAAATCACGTACATATACTTTCATGATATATGAAGTAGATATCAATTTATCCCATTTCTAGAGAATGAATTCAATTTCAGCAATTCAAAACTATTTGGATTTTATCTTCAAAGAAATATTTATAGATTAATATTTTTGCTAATTAGTTTCCATAACTAATCAATACATTTTATTGTGTGACTTTCCATGAACTATTCCTCGTAATCTTCAATTCAATTACCTTTTTAATTATTCTGTATTTTTGTTATTTATGTTGAAATTTTTTTTCGATTGGCTTAACGAGTATCATTCTGAATCATTATAAAACTTGGATATTGACGAACAAAAAAGAACCTCTGGAGCAAGGATGGGAAATCTCCTGACCCACGGGCAAAATATCTCCCGCATTCAAATATATTATATTTACATATCACCCGTTGTTTCTGAAACTAGGCCATCAAGACGTAACAGATATTTATAAAGTCAGATATTCAACTTATTTTAAGATCTCCGAATAGTAATCTGCGAAGTTTGCACCACCTAGAAAGAGCGGTATGTTGATACTTGAATTGCTAAATGCCAATTTTATGTGGAATGTTCAGATGTTGAGAGCTCCACCCCGGCAATTCCCCCCGCCATAACTGACTCTCTTCACACGACGTAATATAATTTATAGTGTATAACTGCTCACTGCAAACGTAATTGTATAACTGCATAACTACAGTTTATGAAATTGCCTTCTGCACTAAATTTATAGGACTAGCAAACTTACCCGTCTACGATGGGTGATAAGAGCAGGGTGCAAATCGAAACAATATTTTTATTCATTATATTTGATAGTGCCAAACTATATAGTGTACCTTACAAAAATATAAATGCGCCCTTATAAAGTCTAGTCAGGCTCATGGGCCCAGTTTCCCGGTTTCAATGGTGTATGTATTCCCCAGCTGAACGGGACGCCAGTCCATCGCAGCGTTACTTATTTTTGGCAGCCGAGTAGACTGGAGCAACGTGAAATGAAGTGTTTTGCTCAAGAACACAACGCGTCGCCCAGTCCAGGAATCGAAACCACAATCTCCCGATCATGATGCTGACACCCTAACCACTAAGTCACGCGCCTCCACATATAGTGTACCTTATTAAACAATATATATGTAAACATTTACATAACACATTCACGGTACTATCTTTACAAAACCTCTTTGTAAGCAATATTCTCCGTTTGTCCACAACAAAGTTTCAAATTAGATGAATCCGTTGCCCTACTCATCGCAACATACAGCTAGCCGTGTGTGAACATGGCGTGATCCAAAGTCTGGCCCTGAGACTTGTTGGCCGTATAGGAGAAGGCTAATTTGATAGGAAACTGCCTGCGTGGTAATTGAAATGGAAATTGATTATCAGAAGGCATCAGAGATATCCAAGGTATAAACAGACATTTGCCAGTGTGAGGACCAGTTGCTAACACTGCTTCGATGACGTGAGAGTTAAGTTCCGTAACAGTGTATCTTGTTCCGTTGCAATGTCCATTAGTTGGGTCAAAATTCCGAAGCAGCATAATCGGACAACCCTTCTTCAAAGTTATTTTGTATACTTGTAGTCCCGATGGATTTAAGTTGTTCAGGAAATCTTGCGGATATTGATGGTAATTTTCATCGTCTACAGTGTCTGAACTTAGATATTCCCGACTTTCTCCTGGGAAGCACCTGATCACATGTTCATTCACGCTGTTGGCGACATAATTGGTTGAAGTAATAACAGCTCATGAACATAATCATGACGAATTCGTATGCTCTTCGCCTAACCCATCAAAGACAAATTTGCACATTTCAGAAATAGAAGGGGTTTCTTGGACAAACTCAGGCCAGATTTGAATTGTGTTTTTATGACGTTCAATATACATACAGTTTCCAGATCCGATGTCGCTTAGGTAGGAAGCGAATGCCACATCAGAGGAATTCGAACTCTCATGGTTATTGATAGTTTCAATTTTGTGGCAGACGTCCAGATGTATGATGTCTTCAAGGTTGCGTTGACTATCTGAGGTCGACTTACACGCTTGACAACTGGAAGAATTTGCTTCCAGTCGCCAACAAACGGAACGTATATTCCTCCAAACAGATCTTTACACCTCTTGATATTGCGAAAGGAACGATCCAAGCATTCAAATAGAAGTTTATCACCTTGGCTGACTTCATCGACTATCAACAGGTCAGTCATCCTGAATAGCTTTGCGGTTGCAATCATGTTCGGATATTTGGCAAGCAGATACTAGTGTGATGTTGATAGAAATTTTGCAGCTAGAGTGGAGGGTTCGACCATTGTGTAGCAGGGTAGCTGAAATTCCTGAAAGAGCAGTAGCGAGTACGATTTTTTCCTCCGATCGTAGAAAATCTACAATCGCATTCATGATATATGTTTTCTCGGGGCAAAAATCTTGTTTTCAGTGTTTTTACTGATAACCGCATTTACTACCGTATCCATACACATGTCTTTGCTCTATGTTCAACGTATCGTACACCTCGGCAGACGATCTTCTCAGACTATCAGTATCGAAGTCAACTTCTTCGGAAATAATTTTTGACATCGGATCGTGCGACACGCCATAATCAGGTTTTGGTAGCTGGAAATTTTTCATCTCTCTGACGACGCTCTTGCAGACGAATCAATACTTCATTTTCAATGCGAGGATTAAGCTAGTTGACATTATTCTGATGCATGAGATCACGTGCTAATTCAAGTTTCCACTCTTCCCAAAAGGATCGAGCATCGGGCAGCCTGCACTATATCAACATGGTGGCAAAAAAACTCTCTAAGTGAATCACCAAAACAAATACTTGCAGCTTCTTCCATTGCACAATGTATTTCTCGATCATCGGATATGAGCCGACGTCTTAGGCATGCTTCTTGAAATGTTGGACAAACATTTCCATCTACCGATTTCAAGTCATCAAAGCTAGTTGCACCTGTTACATTGTGGAGTAATATTCGGAGATGAAAGAGTTCAGACTGGTGTGCGCCCAGTGAAATGGTTTGGATTCGTCCAATGGTATCAGTTTTTACATCTGCATCATCTCTCTTGCCTCGCTTTCTCCTTTACCAAGACTTGTTTTTACTGTTCCATGTGTAGAATTTCGGAGAGTCTTGGTATAATATCTGTCAAGCCTTTTCATCTTGTCTATTGGTATCAAAGAAAGCCATCAGTTCTGCTGTCGGTGGTCCTTTTTGCACAACCTGGTTCACAGAATCATCGTCAAATAGTACCAACTGCTCACCAGGCAAATGACAGGGAAGCTTCGCAACTGTAGAATGCCGTCGGTGTATGAAGAATCCATACAACTTCCAAAATGCCTCCAAATTGCAGAGATGTATCGAGCATTCACGAAGTTTTCAATTTCATTAATGACTATGATTTGCTGACCACCATCAGTAGTAAAGACGACTCTGTCTTGACCTTTCGTTATGCATTTGTATGAATACTTAACTGCCTGGACGGGGTGCACGACTTCTATGTTGATGTGAGCATCGTATTTCAACGTCAAGTAGAGATTATATGGTACTATCCACGAATTATCAGCCTGAAGATTAAATGGAGATCTTAAGTAAATTCAACATATAAGTTGATTTCCTATCGTCAATTTATTGGTATTCGCATACTGGTAGTGACGAAATCTGTGATAAAAAATGATACTCACCACGAAATCTATCTGTTCACCCTGACGTGTGAGCAGCTTCTGTTGTGTCAGCTCGCCGTCTGATGGACTTCTTCTTCGATACGTGGGGTAGCTGTCTTTCGAGGATGACTGAATGCTGGAACGGCTTCGGGAAATCCTTTGTAGAATGTGCTCCATCCTTACCAACTTCCATACATGGACTTGATTTGTTAGTAGAACCACAAGGATCATGTATATTGTGCGCCATTACGGCCTTGAATAACTGTGGATTCTTATTTTTATCAGGAATTTCTGCACTAACTACTTTGTCGATGATTTCTGGCACGGCAGGCTTGTGTTGAGGAGCCATTATAAGCAGTATATGCGCATGTGTAAGTCCACGTTTCTGCCATTCAATGGTGAGTGTGTGGGCAATAACTTTCCCCAATACATGTTTTTTTCAGAAGATCGTCAAGAAGTGCGTCGAGCTTCATTTTAAACACTAGCTAAAATGTCGGGACGGTCCTCGGGGCGCTCACCTGGAAATAACTCACTCTGAATCTCTGGCCACTTTGGCTTTGTCATGAAAGTAATAAAGTAGTCGAGCTTTCCCATGGCACTTTGAAAGGATTCATTGTAAAATCTTGGACTACCTGTGATGGTCGGTGGGAGAATGATTCTTCTTCCAGGTGTCACTGAATCATTTTGATGCATGTCATTAAGCAATCCTGAATACTTTTCTGCTCTTATCGTAGTTTGATTTCATTCAACCCACTGAAGCCTGCTTCGTTCAACTTTCGTTCATTGATCTACTGCATATTGCTGCAAGAGCCTTCTATTTCGCATTACATGGTTATCCGAATTTATTCTCACTTGAAGCTGATAAGCATAGAAATCCATTGCTGTCAATGTCTGTCCATTTGTTTTCTTCAAATTCAGTTGCCAGCCATAATTTTTTTACACCCCACTCCCTCATCATCCCACTCCGAACCTATTTTGGCCAATTTTTTTGCACTTCAAAACCATGGATAGAGCATTTTCGGTAAAAAAATTTTTTTTAATTGTTAATATTTTCAGAGGGAAAAGTGAGTGACTTAAAGGTGTTTTGGCTGTTGTTTCTAGCATATCTAAAGACAACCCTCCTCGTTTCTTTATCACTCTAACATGTATTGATGTTTTTCGATATTTTCCCCCATAAATACATTTATATGCTATAAAAAAGAAAATTTGAGAAATTATAAATTTTTTGCAACCCCACTCCCTGCCCCCGATTGTTTCTGTTTAGAAATTAAAATATTGGAGTTCATTGCTGGCATTTATCCACAAAATTACGGAGATGTACTTGCACAGCAAGTGACTTGATCTGAGATCGTGTGCTGAAACGAAAATAATTGCAGCGTAGATGTTTGTAAGCCATTCTAGAACACACAGAAACCGTTACTCTATATTTACTACTTAAATACAGAGGTCCCGATACATCCACGTAACAATATGAAGGGGAGGGTTAGATTTAGGGTTAGTTAGGGTTAAGGTTAGGGTGTCATTACACGTCTACACAGTGTACATTTAAAATTAACTCTACAGGCAGTAGTAGAGGAATGCAAGAGGATAATAAATTTAAGACATGACGCGGATAAAATTGAAGGAAAAGATTGGTCATGCGATAACTGATAAGAAAAAGTAATAATAAATGTCAAGACCCAATCCATGCTATGGGTGCAGAGGCTTACATTTTAAATGTAACTGTCCTTTTAAAAATCTGAAATGTTTTGATCGTAGAAAAATCGGACATAAAAGCTCACATTGTAGAGCGAAACAATAAAAATGGTCGAACAAAAAGAATTCTGGCAAGAAAGTATTGTCAATTAAAAAAAAATCTAATCAAGGCTCAGAAAAGAAAACTTGTGTTCATAAAATTGAATAATGTGAATATCAAGTTACGATTGGATACGGACAATGATATTGCGATAATTAACGCAGTTACGTGGAGAAAAATCAGAAAACCTAGGTGGAAAGAAACTTCGAAAATTGCACTTGAGGAAAAAAAATTGCATTTTAAGGGCGAAATGATACGTGATGTTACATTTCGTGAGAAAAAAAAATTAAAAGTCGAAGTTTTTGTACTGAATGATATGACAAATTTACTTGGAACAGACTGGATGGAATCACTTAACTTACGGGACCATCCCATAATTTTGTTAATTTATTTATTTATTTATTTATTTATTTATTTATTGTAAAAATGTGAATGGTTTTTCCTCCAATACAAATAATGCTTTAGAGGAATTTTAAAAAAATTTTTTCCTGAAGTTTTTTCTGATGAACTAGGTCTTTGCACCAAAAACAAAGGCCAAGTTTCAGGTAAAAGAAAATTCTATACCGGTATTTAAACCAAAAATGACTGTACCTTTCACAGCACTGAAACAAGTTAACGAAAATTTGAAAAGCTTCGGTGGAGGTGGAAATGGTCCAAAAGTTTGTTTTTTTTTAAATAGGTGTGTGAAATTAGTAAAAACAATGAAAAGAATTTATTCCGTAGGAAAATTAGGAAAATATTTATGGTTAAGTGGAGATAGTAACTAAGGCAAATGGCCTAAATTGGAGACTGCTGGTCTACCATCCAGTGCATCTAATCAGTAAGCTGACTAGCCCATCAGACAGCTAATTTCACAGCTAATTGGCTAAACAATCTAGGAATCAGTCAGCCTAGTGGTCAATTAAATAAGTAAAAGTAAATATCCCTAATTAAATTAATGATTAGACTTTAACATTGAAAATTAAAATTTAAATAATTGCGAATTATTTTTACAGATGCAAGCTTTTACTAGAATTTGCTCATGCATTCATACACAAAAAGAAAATTTAACATGCATATACTTGCGTATAGACACATATAAAAATATATATGTATATACATATACACCTGTGTACACTCACAACATCCATACATTCAAGTACACATGCGCCTATGTACCCAATCAATTTTAAGATATACATCATATTGTTATATTAACCCATACATGGGTACATACATATGTAGGGAGGTCATTGCTCCCATCTCTAGCCTTACGTGATACACACAAACCCGAATTTCTGGGTAGTTACCCGTCTTCAGCTTCTGTTAATCACCAGCTAGCGATGAAGAACTCATTCCACTCGCAAAATACTATATCCTTTTTCTAGCGACACACTGTCGCTGATCTCGTGTACATCACGTAAGGCTAGAGGTGGGAGCGATGACATCCCTCGCAAATACTAATCGGACACAGACTGTGCATCGTTGACCAGCTGGAAGAGATGTCTTTCTGGGGATAAAAACAACAGTAACATCGTCCTCTATAGGACCGCCACATATAGTTGGCAAATATATTTTACGATTCCGATGAAGTAGTTGTATGCTGTCAACTTTATGTTACAGTCCCCTGAAGGGAATAATACTACTGTTGGTTAGACCTAGGAAGCTGCACCACTTCCTAGGTCTAACCAACAGTAGTATTATTCCCTTCAGGGGACTATCACATTAAGCTGACAGCATACAACTACTGTAACATAGCCTGTTATGTATGTGTGTTTGTGTGTGTGTGTGTGTGTGTGTGGTCAGTATATCATATATTCGAAAAAGAAGCACACTCTCAAGCATAGAGAGATGGTGATGGCAGTGGTGGTCCGATTTGAACACAAGACATGGTGCAGTAGTGAACTTAATCCTAAATTTTGCCTATTCTTTCAACTTGCCACTGTATGAGTAACGAGGGAGCCTCTACCCAGTCGTTCTATCTACTAGAAATGGTTGTCAAAATCCCTCAAATCAAAACTTTAAGGAAGAATGCCTCCGATAGTGTGGACCAGTGGTTCTCAACCCCGGTCCATATGACCATTGGGGGTCCACATAAGATTTTGTTGTTAAAATTCATGTGCAATAAATTGATTACACTTCTGCTACATACAAAATACTTACTCCTTTACTTGTTTCAGTCATTTGACTGCGGCCATGCTGGAGCACCGCCTTTAGTCGAGAAAATCGACCCCAGGACGTATTCTTTGTAAGCCTAGTACTTATTCTATTGGTCTCTTTTTGCCGAACCGCTAAGTTACGGGGATGTAAACACACCAGCATCGGTTGTCAAGCGATGGTGGGGGCACAAACACAGACACACAAACACACACACAGATATATATATATATATA
>NC_068985.1:16401170-16422997 GCF_001194135.2 Octopus bimaculoides
CCAAGGTGCCACGCAGTGGGACTGAACCCAGAACCATGTGGTTGGTAAGCAAGCTACTTACCACACAACCACTCGATTTTTTTAAATACAATTTCTAATGATATTTAATTATAAAAATATAATTTTTAAACATCGAATGGTTATGAGAGTCCCATCCCTTGAGTAAAATAGAAACCAAAGGGATCTATAGGTAAAAAAAAAATAGTTGAGAAAAACTGGTGTAGACTCTATGAACCTAAGATGATGGGTTGGTCTCTGCTAGAATACTTTTGATCATTGATCTGATGAGCAACAACAGAAGTACAAGCAACAGTAGCGGCAAAAAAAAAGGAGAAACAACAGCATTAGTGCTAGCATCAACATTAACGACAACAACACCACAAACTGCAGCAGAGACTGTTGAAACGGCAACAGTAGTGGCACCGACAACACCTTTGATCAGGACTGACTTGAAGTTAAGCAACACCGAAGGATGGTATTGTATTAGTCTCTCTTGAATAAGTATCTGGAAGATTAGTTCATAGAATCGATTCCTTTACAAATGAATAATAATTCCAAAGTAATCCGAGTTAAGTCAGTATCAATGCAGTAATTAATATCTATATCCATATAAGACACAAATAATAATAAAAAGTCAGTGGGGAACAAAAAGACACAAAATCAACGAACAAGAATATTCAGTCAATGTAATTGCGCTGTGTGGAAATAAAACGGAAAATAAATTGATGTATCAAAAAGAAAGAAAAGAGAGAGGAAAGGAAAATATGGAAAAAATACGACGTTACATCAAAATACAACATGGACCAGTGGAGTAAAGAAGTTGGTTTTGAAAAAAGAGTGTAGTGGGAGCACTTAATGAAATGAAGTGAAGTTAGTGTGAAGATGCGTGATGAATGGGCAGCGAAGTGTAGTAGGAGCTTAGACGGGTATTAATACCAATAAGGTCAGTTATGTTTAAAACTAAGTGTTGCTCCTGAAAATTTAGCTGCAACTCTAGAAGGACTGCGTGGGTTTAACAACTCGTAAACCTGAAGACGTTCACGAACGCAGAAGTAAAAAGAGCTCTCCACCATGTATGGCAGGATATCCAACAACTTGATTGACGATACATATCGACTGAATTTCATGAATGCGTCAATGTGGTCATGGGCAAGCAATGCCAGGCCATGATCACATCTAGACAGAGTATTCTTTAGATAGGGACAGCGTAGGGCATCTACAATTCAAATTATTCGACCATAAATTTGTAATTTACAAGGTCTGATCAATAAGTATCCGGACTATTGCCATATAACGATGCTAAAGAATAGAGTAAAACCGCTAGGTAAAGATTGACCTTGAAATTGGTTGTGCATGAGCACTAAGTTTTAACGTTCTAACTCACTTCCGCTGTTTACAGCAGTGCTTGGAAGGAAGGTGTGTAGCTGTAATCATCTCATTGACCATGACAGAGAAAGTTCTCATGGCGATACCTGCTCAAGCAATGTTACTGAAAGTATATGGAGAAGAGTGTATGAGCCACACACAAGAGTACGAGTGGTTCAGACGTTTCCAAGATGACCGAAAAATGTCGATATTGACGAACATTCTGGGAGACCCGCAACCAGCAGAACTGAGAAAAACATCGCAGATGTGCGTCAGGCTGAGAGGGGAAATCGTCGAATCACCATCCGTAAGTTATAAGATGTGCAGATTAGTTACGGTTCAGTTCAGTCTGTTATCACTGAAGATTTGGGTATGAGACGCGTGTCTGCCAAGTTTGTGTCAAAACTGCTTTCAGCTAATCAAAAACATACTCGGGTTTCAGTTGCATAAGATCTCCTTGATTGTGTCGACAACGATGAAAACTTTTTGAAAACTTTGTGTAGGCCTCTGAGCAGGTATCACCAAGCTTTTGGCAAAATTTGATGCAAATTCTCTGCTCAACTTTCTCTGTCATGGTCAATGCGAGAATCACACGCTACACACCTTCCTTCCGAACACTGTTGTAAACAGGAAAAGTGAGGTAGAACTTTAAAACTTAGTACGCATGCACTGCAGAGTTCAAGGTCAATTTGTGCCAAGCAGCTTCACTCTGCGCGCTTTAGCTTCGTTACTATGGCAACGATCCTTGTACTTATTGATCAGATCACATATACGATCGATCTAGATAGGCTACAGAGGCAGGAACCAATTACTGGTAACTGAACGCATCTTCCACGGCGCACCAGGCTTACAGAGATCGAGTTAGAGAATTTGTTAAGTCGGAATTAATGGAGTCAATTGTCAACAATCGAAGATGATTAGCCCTTGAAATAGGCTATTAGATTAGAGCTGATAAGGTTTTATGAAGAAGTAGCGATAGAGAATTCTGAAGTAGAGGGAAAGCTAACTAGGAACCTAGAAGAGATACTTATGAAAGGCGTTGCGACTGACATGCTGGTGCTAAGATTGGTCTTTCACTAATTCTTCAACATTAAGCATGAAAGTTGTGTTGTCAGAAATAGGGCACGTGCTCTAAGATAAGGAAACGAAAGCTGTCCTATGGGCTCGGGTGACAGAGGTGCAACGTAGCATCATAATAATTTATTTTTTGACTGGGGTCGGGAGAGGCGCATACTACTCGATTCCAAAAAGATATGAAAACAGTGACACTTTGCTCAACTGTTTGAGGCGGACGGCAACCGAGAGATAGGGTTGGACTTGACCGCCTGCCTCGATGGCCAACTGCGGCTCTCGACTGTGGTTGCAGAATTCTGCAATAGGCCGATAACAGTTGATGAAATCCAGGAAACGATAACTGACTGCATGAGAGAGGAGTCGCTGGTGTAGGATGGTCTGTCTTATGGGTTTTATCTTCATATGCCTGACTTGTTGGGAGCTTCTTGGCAGATGTCAACTACAACTGACAATAGAACGGGAGGTTTTCCAGTCCTACGAAATGAGATATGGTGGTACAGCTTTGAAAGAACTAGAACAAGGGGGATAACTTTGACAACTTCAATCCCGTAAATCTGCTAAATGCAGAATTGAAGATTTTAACTAAGGCGTTAGCGAAGAGACTGGCGGTTGTCTGAAGGAGTGAGGCACAGACATGCGCCATAGCAAGCAGATTTATCCATGACAAACTCCACCTCATATGATGTATCATAGAAAAGATGGGTAAATAACCTGGCATAGGTGAGGCTCTGATCAATTTCGATCTGACGAAAGCTTTCGATAGGGTTGACCGTCAATCAGAGGTTGGATTACAATAATGTACAGCAACATCAGCTCGGTAGGCAGAGTGAAAGGCCGTCTATCCAGACTGTTCAGTATCACGCATTTGGTTCGACAAGGCTGCTTCCTTTCACTCTTATCTGTACGAGCTGGCACTCAGTTACTATTGCAGAATTTAGAGGTTTTGAGAGGGCATTTGTGCGAACTAGGATGTGGGGAGAGCTGTGCCAGCGGATGCGGACGACATCATCTAAAAGTATCAGACACTCAACTCATTGACACGATCAGTATTACTCACTGAGGATGTACTAAGTGTGAAAGGAGCGAAAATTAACCAGGAAATGCTGGAGGGTCCACCGCTCAGTACCTTGGGTGGTAGATCCGTGCCATCCGACAGCGTCATAGGGCACTGGACAGATAAAGCGGTTAAATTGCTCAGAGTTTGGTTTTGTTTAGTCCAGACCTCTAGGTGGACAAGAACTGATAAGCGGAGGCGAGCAGGATGGCTAGTCTCACCCAGAAATGGACTGAGAGGAAATTATCCTAAAAGGGGATGGCAGGAGGTTGCAAGTCACGCCCAGAAATGTTTCCGAATGGTCCGGCAGAGGCAGTGAAAGCCTACATCGCATCTGTCATCTACTACCACTTGACTTTCGCACCTTACTCTGGCTTCATGGTTAACCATACTGGGGCACTTGTGCTTCTACTTTCTGTAGAGGGGGATGGACAGACAGTACATTTGCTGTCAGCATCTGCTGTGTAGAAGATTGTATAGGCTTTGGCTAATGATGTGCTGATATGCACTGAGGCTACTGTATTTTAGGTGCATTCTAGAGTGAGAGCAAGTGTGGTCACTGTTTGTCAGACATGCAGTTCATCTCTAGAACAGTTCTGGATCAAGTGTAAAGAGAGACAGGGCACAGAGGAAATTAAGAGTAGCTGAATGACTTCTGCAGATAGTTCAAGTTATATACTAGGCTGCAGAAAGCAAAATGAGAGTTAGTAATGACTTCAGAGATTAATTTAGCAGGAAGGTAAGAATTCATCAAAATAGTTTAAGACTGGCTATCCATGGGGACTCCTATATGCTGATGAACTAGTTCTCATAGCTGAATCCTTAGGCAAATTAAAGAAGAAATTCCAGGCATGGAAGCTAAACTTGGAATTAAGAGGCCTTAAGGTAAACTTAGCAAAGATGAAAGTTTTAGTAAGAAAGAGAGGACCCTGGTACCTTCCGGGAAACGGCTTTGCTTGACGTGCAGTAAAGAAGTAGAATAATCTCCATGTGCTGTACTTAATGTAAGCTATGGACACACAGTTGACACACAGACAGACTATTCAAGTAGATGCACTGGAATAGTTTGTACACCAGAAATTCAAACTCTTAGATGTTCAGATGGTTCACTAGAAGTAAATAATTTCAACAGGAATATAGTAACAAAAGGATTAAAGAAACATGAAAAGATACGTTTCAAGCATTCTAAAAACACACATTGATCAGGAGTTTGTAAGCTTCTTTGAGAGATACAAAACTATTGGTAATTTACTATACAGCCCCATATATGGCTTACTAATAATACCAGAGTAAGGGCTGTAAATTTATTTTCTGATTGTAAATTAGGATCAGAAAAAAAAAAAGAAAAAGGTAAATACAGTAATCCCTCACCATATTGTGGTTCATTATTTAAGCTTATGTTGATTCCTCTGTGGTATTGTCTGGCATTTATAATAAAATAAATATATACAAATCATAGAAATTTTTTAAAAGATATTCAGTATAGTACAGTTTCTACTTAGCGGATTTTCACCTAGTCGAGGGATTACTGTACAAAGCAAATCAGAGCATGAAAACTGTTTAACCCTTTAGCTTTTAAGCCAGCCATATCTGGTCCAAAGCTATTTTATGCTCAGATCAGCCAGATCTGGCCGCTCGTTTTTATCCTATAGCTTTATTCTAAAAATATACAATCATATCATCAAAATTTTGAAGCTATGAGATAATGTATGATTAATAAAAAACAATGTGAAATTGGCAGAATAATCTGAATGCTAAAGGGTTAAAACAATTTAGAAGAAACAATAATTCAAAGACATAATTTATTTATCGTAGAATTTATTGAAGGAAAAAATGTTAAATACAAAACAAGATAAAATAAAAGATGTTTCTATAATACATTGATATGTCTTGATACATGGTGGCTCAAAGTGTGAAGCCAGGAGCTTACATGATTTCATAGAAGGCACTTGAAATATATTTCATATTGATTATAAAATGAGAAGAGAATATACAATACAAATTTTACATTCGGCTAATTATTTAAAAATTATATTTTCATATTTATTTACAGTTGTTATTTTAACTTAAGATAACAAACATGATAATTAAACCTAAATTGTTGCCAGCTACAACAATAACTTAAATCAGAACCATATCAGAAGTGTTTAATGAACGTCGAAGGTCAAATTTCCTCATACAAGAATATCATTATTTATTCATTACAAAATAAGAGATAGAAGAGAATCAACAAGTAACAATATTAATCCACATACTGTTGTTACAGCTAATCCTAGTTAATCATATGTTTAAAAAATAAAATCTGTGGAATGTTGCTGAATATGTTAATAATATTTTATAAGAGCAATTATAAAATTGAATTTTGAAGTTCCTTTTGATGATTCAAACAAATTTATGTGTGTGTGTGTGTGTGTAAAGAAGAGATACAATACATATAATGCAAAACAATAAAAACAATTTTTCTACTTCAATGTATATAAATGATGCAAGCCCATATATATAAATTTTGAAAATATTTTCAAAACTAAAGAAAGAAATGTGTCGTTAAAAAACAGACAAACCAAAATATTGAAATGCCTACAAAACATCAGAGCATAATAAACGAAAGCGTATGTATTGACATTTTAAAGAATACAAATACTTTGTTTAACTTTACATGTATTAATGAAATAACCAAGATTGTTTTGCATTCTATGATGCCAAACAGTTTTGTATCATTAATGAAAAATAAAATTCACATAACAGCCAAATTCTATTACTAATGGTGAAAAATTGATCACAGAATTTTAGTTGGAAATTATCTAAAGTTTACCAAAAAAAGCTTCAAAGAAACAGGAAGAATATAATCAAAGAAACTTTCATTAGACTATAAAGAAGAAATTTTAAGGATATATTAATGTCATAGTTGCTTTTATTCTGATATTCATTTCAGAATGGATCCCAATTCACTGAATAATACAGCATTCATTCAGTAACTGTTTCTAGTGTGACAAGACACCGAGTCAGTACAGTTACTAAAATACACAAAAGCATAAAAAATAGGGCAATATGAATATCATAGCACAACCTCTTGAAAGACAAATTAGTTGTCATTAATGTATATAACAATCAAATTTAACAAATACAGGGTAAAGATATTTAACAATTTTTCATCTAAACTCCAGTAGCAGTTTGATAACAGTCAGCACACACACACAGAATAATTATCTGGTATAGGAAATAGAAAAGAGAAATATGGTAAAACCTTTACAATACATTTCAATGTCATGAAATAGTTTTAATAAACTGCAACTAGTTGAATAGAAACTCTGGTTATGATATGAAGTAGATACGTGTGTGCTTGTTATATATATAAATACATATATATATATATAATTACATTTATATTATTAATTAATAAATGAATGACAAAAGAACTGGAGATATGCAATCAAATAGCTCTGAGGAAATTATGTTACACTGGCACTCAACTTGAGGTGCAGAGTTCCTTATAGTAGGAAAAAAACCTGTAAGCTAATGAAAACAGTCATGTTATTTTGTCATTCATTTATAACTTGATATTATGCTTTGTACTAACTTGCAGGTTTATATAAGTGTCTGGAAAGGAGAATCTCTAATAATCCACACCTTCTCACTGCCAAACCTTACAAACACTGTGAAGTATATTGAGTTCTAACAACTTGTTATTGGTACTTCTGTGACTAAGCAAAATCAAATAAATATATATATATATACATACACACATATATATGTACACATACATGCACAGATATATATATATATATATGTGTATATATATATATATATATATATATATAATGATAATAATAATACCAGGATGAAATTTACAAATATTTAATACATCGCTACATACATTTCCACAGATCAGATGATTTTGACATCTTGTCAGTATCATTAAACAGTAGCTGGCATAATGAAATAGGAACTTTATTTGCATATCCCTAACGTTACCTAAATGAATTTCAAAAATATATATATATAATATATATATATATATATATATATATATATATATATTCATAATTTAGGTTAGTTGAAATATGTGACAAACATTTCAACTAACCTAAATTGTGATTATACGTAAACACTGCTTAGCGCCATTACTCCAATATATATATATATTGAAATCCGTGTTGCTTATTATTTGATTTTAATCACCCATCCTTTTGGGATGTGAAATTCGGGTGCCTTCGCATAAGTACCATATTCAAGCCTTGAATCTATATCTAAACCGTATATATATATATATATATATATATTTATATATTTATATAAACTTAATTTTTTTTCTTGAGATTGAAGTTTATGTCACTGCAATCTTTCAGAAGGATCGCAGTGACATGAAACTAGAATCCCAAGAAAAGAATTAAGTTTACAAACCCTAATATTTGAATGTGCCTGCTTGTATGTATGTGCATATACTTGACCAAGAAGCATCAACTTTTAATAAAATACATATGTATATAAGATATATAAGTTGATATTGAAATAGATAAAAAGTCGATATTGAAATAGATAAAAAGTCTGGAATCATTCCGTATAAAATATTTACAATGAAAATATCAAATACTACATTTTGGCTCAAAGCCACAAATTTATAAGGGAGGGAAGTTAATTATATTGATTTAGCTCGTGCCTGATTTAGCTCAGGCAGGATTTGAATTCAGAACAAATAAGCATAGAAAACAGAACTAAATAATATAATATAGTGTACTCTGTCTAAAAGATTAAATAAGCCCTTTCTATGTAGACAAAAATAGCCGTAACATAATTGAGAGAGTTTATTTCTCCAATATTCGTTTTCCGTTTAAAGATAAATAATCGGGTAATATTTTTCAACTGAGTTGCGTCCCTTGTTAGATGTTAACGCAGAAGGTAATCTTCATAACCAGTCAAATTGAATATAAACATTGCCTGTTGATATTGACAATGCTTCCGCCGTCTCTAATATTTAAGATGTTGATAGTCTTTTATCCGATATAATTCATTGGTCTGAAGCACAAACGAAAGCATAACATCAAGTGAAGTTTATCGTGGAATGTTTTTCTGTAGCTTTCTTCAGCTACCATGCGACACTTTCAAACACTTGCCGAGTTTACAGGGCTTCTACTGATTACAGTCGTATGTGGTAGCAATTGATAACCAGGTATAATAACCTTGAAATTGCATATAAACAATTGACTTTGAAACAAACTCAATTCGCATTTTCACAGCACAATTCAGAACAACTTCATCCTTCGTCTCTGAGTTTCCATTTGTTTATTGTTGTATGTAAAACTTAATAATTTAATGCTTTAACTCATAAGTAAAACTCTAGTCCTAAATCTGTTATACTAGATGATAGCCTATGGTCAGCTCTAACTAAGCAGACCTATGATCGAAGATGTTCTAGCCAAAGCCATCCTATTGAAGTTATTTATTTATTTATTTAGGCTGTCAGATGGAAGGATGGATAAGAAAGGTAGGTAAGTAAGTAGATAGATAGATAGATAGATAGATAGATAGATAGATAGATAGATAGATAGATAGATAGATGACAACATCATCCATTATGTCCTTTCCTTTTTTGTTTTGTCATTTTTAAGATGGTGGTTTGCAATTGGAGATAATTTGGCTGTTATTTCTAGTAGGTCAAAATACCATTAAGAGGCCCACACATTGACTCAAATTCAAAATCTAATAACTTGATGGCAGAACAGAAAAGTAATAAAAATTTTTTTTTAAAAGCTGTGTTTGTTTAAAGTTTGAACAAGTAGAGTTGATGTATAGATGGAAAACTGCCAAAAATATGTAAAATAAGAAAATGGAAACAAAAACTGGCAATTAACTAGAAATTATCAATAACTGTACAGAAATTAATTGTGGGGTCATCAGTTAAAGATAATGAGATCCCTAAAATATACAAGAGATTCAGCATTGCAATTAACTTTCAGTGTTAAACCAAAATGATGAAACACTGTAGTTTCAAAATATATTTCTAATTTTTATCTTATATACAATATAAATCCATCCAAGTTTTCAAAAATTATCTCACTCAAGCTAGCACAGTTGAGTTTTTCCTTAATTTACAAACGGCTATATGTAAAAAAATGTTTTTTAATAATAAGTAATGATGCACTGAAAATAATATTTTCACATTAAAGAGATATAGTGTTAAGTGTTGGCAAGTATCAGTCAAAAATGAATATATAAAAAGCATTGTAGAGCACTAACTGAGTAGAAGGGAAAAAAATCAAGCAGTACTTTTCATTAGAAAGAAAATATGAAAGACTTTATAAATCAGACTATATTTATATTCAATATCTGTATATTATTGACTGAATGGCTAGAATAGTGTTTTAGTTGTAACACAGCTGTTCAACATTATTTATATCAAAGATATTTACATGGTACTTTTGCTCAAAGTTTGTACAAGATTTTCATGGGAAGCAGGTTACATACTAGTTTAGATGGATATTAAATAAAGAAAATGAAATAAGTGTATCACTGGATAGCTTTCGATTGGTAAGAAGGGATGTGCAAGAATAACAGCTGGCTGAACCCAGTGGAGGAAGATTACTGCCCAATGTGCTGAGCAGTGCAGAAGAATCTAATGCTAAGAGCTAAGGTAACTCTTTATAAAGTGAAAAGGGACATATCTTCTTTAAACTAGAAACATTGTGGCAAGTGCAATAATAAACTGTCTTGATATATGAAAAAAAAACAATGGCAAGAAGTTAAGTATTTTATTCATTGTTAGGAATCTTAGCCATATCTCTATCAATAGTGTAAGAGAGAGAAAGATAATGAGCAATGAAAATTTTTAATCAAAAGATGTTAACAATTATAAAAAAACTAGCCATATAAAATATTATCACAACCTCTACAAATCTTTGTGAAAGAGAAGAATCAAAGAAAACTAGTGATAGTCTACACCAGAAACTATCAAGTATAAAATGTTACAGAGTGAAGCAAACTATTTTGCCATATTGAGCAGAAGGGTTATGCCTAAAACAAATGAGTTCTCCTCTACCTCATGGCAAATTCTCTGGTGAAGGATTCTGCTCAAAACACTAGACATATTCCACAGCAAAATAATTTATTCAAGTTTGAAATTTATTGTAAAGTCATGGAAACTATGAAATGAGTTTAGAACCTATAGTAAGCCATACAGACTACGACAAGAGCTGTGTGCTCTACAATAGAAGAAAGCATAAAGATTTTAATTCATAACCATATTGCCACTGGTCAGTCACCTTAACTCACAACCATACCTAGAGGAGATGTTTTAATGAAGAATCAGTTGCATATGGATATCTAAGAGTACATAAAAAAGACTTTTGTTTTTCGTTTTGACATTTGGCAGCAATAATAAGAATGGGCCATGACAACCTAAATAACGTCACAGAAGTTTGTCAGTTTACTATTTGAGAGAGTTAATTTGTAAAGCAATACAATTAATCCTTAATGCACACTCAATATATATATATATATATATATAGAGAGAGAGAGAGAGAGAGAGAGAGAGAGAGGGGGGAGAGAGAGAGATGGAATTTTAGGCTTTGAAAGCAGCATATTAAATTTTGATATTGGTTTCAAATTTTTGCACAAGGCCAGTGATTTCTAGGGGTGGGGTAAGTCGATTACATCAACCCCAGTGCTCAACTGGTACTTATTTTATCAACCCCAAAAAGATGAAAGGCTAAGTCAACCTTGGCGGAATTTGAACTCAGAATGTAAAAAACAGACAAAATACTGCAAAGCAGTTTGCTCGACAATAACGATTCTCCCGGCTTGCCGCCTTATATTAAACTATAATAGTAAAATCTAGCAAAATGAAAATGCTATGAATAAAGCATACTGTATCTGAATAGTTACAAAATAGTATATGTTTTATGCTACAATATATTTACACAACAATCTAACATATAATATTTAATACATGTGAAAAAAATAAAATTATAAACTTTATAAAATTAAAAATAAAATGTAAGTATGGATAAGGAATTATGAAAATATAATCCCATCATGGGAATTGTATAAAAAAATCTTCATGTAATATATGAAAATACAATCAATTTCTGGTGACTTTATGGATATGTTTTGGAAGGATATGTTAGCACCCTACTGAAGAAGGATACAGCTTCATTCAGTAGATACCTAAATGTTAAAAATCACAAACATCAGTGCTAATACTAATAACACATAATTGATTACTGCACTAGATGGAGCAGTATTACAGCCATCTTGGTCACAATAACACGTCTCTGTGAACACACCAGCTTCATCCCAAACCCACTGGCAACCCCAAGCAACACCTAAATGAAATAAGAGAAAAATGCTTTTAAATCAATTCTTGAATTTACAAATTTTTAAAAACGAAAATTGCAAAATACATTTATTGATGGTATTTACAAAAACATTTACAAAAAAAATTAATAATTCTGATACAGTGAGAATGAAAACTGTATCTCTAGCATAAAAGTGTACTTCCATTTTCAATGTATTTACAAACTTAATTATAAGATAATTAACAATCAATCTAAAAATGCCCAGTCTACTTTTATAAATGTGTTTATTAAATATATCCTTAAATACCATATTAAATTTTTATACTTTATTTGGAGAGAGAAGTGGGGACAGCTACAGAGAAATCTAACTCAAAATGATGTTTTCAAAGTTTCTCTCAACCATTATACACTATGTAAATACTCTGAATAAAAGTCAGACGGGTCCTAAGTCCATAGGTTTGTTCAGTCAGGGTGGGCTTGGGGCCTGAACAACATTTTCAGACAGTTAATCTGGTTGTCTTTGTTTTGATTTCTTTCTTCCATTACAGATCATCTTGAAATCATTAATCTTGGTTTTCCTTTATTTGATAAACAACTTTAGCAATTGATACTAATCAGATATTAATTACACTGGTCAACAAAATGAAACTTTTTTTTAATCATCAGAGTTGCTGAATGACTTTTCTGGGTTAATTTTTGATGCTGATTACGAATCTGAAGTCCGATTTCCTCTATCGGGTCACATTTTCATGTTAATGATACCTGCTATTTTAACTTATAATTATAAGAGTAATGGATATGGAAGATATTTAGTTTGGTTTTTCATTTCCATGTTGATTTGAAGATTTTATTTTAATGAACACGGGAGTAACATATCAAATTAACTTCAATCATATCAAGATTAGTAGAATTGCTAGCACAGTGGACAAATAAAGCAAACTGAAGAAAGAATTTTTTTACAAAGCTCAACAGAGAAATGATGTGCCTGAGAAGAAAAGTAGGCGACACATTTAAAGGTTTTGATAGACTAAATTGATCTTAGGATGGCATTGCAATGATATTTTATTTACACATTTGTTTTGACTTTAAAACAAGGTTAACAGTATTAGTCAAGTAGTGGTATTGATTTAGTGACTGTATTCACCCAATGATTTATGACCTTTAGCCAATCATAGCAATGTACTAATATCAACTAGCCAGGAATGAATTGCAAGAAGTACCTATATATAATCACTCCCTGATAACTGATGAATATATCAAAAACAGTTTCAAAGTCTGCTATATACTTGAATATAGAAAAAACAGTGATTCAAGATGGACAGTACATTTTATTTAAAAACTCTCAAATTGCTTCTAATTACTAGCCAGTAAATTTTTCCTACTGCTGACTGAAAAGGAAGTTTAAAGCGTATGTGTAACTACAGTAAACTATCAGCCCATTCAAAGAGTCAATACCATTTCTGAATAATCACTATATTGGTTGCTTATAGATATTAGATGAACTGCTCAATCTTTAGAAAAGGTGTAGGTAGAAACTCCATAAGATGTACCCAGTGTAAGCTATGGGCACATAAGAGGTACAGTAACATCAAAGAAAGATTAACTGGGACGATAGTTTTCATGTGCAGCAGATGCACAGGGGCAATAAACACTACAGATGCTCAGAAAACAGATTCCAACACATGCCAAGGGAAGAAACTAGAAGTAGTTGATAGCTTCTGCTACCTAGGTGACCAAGTCTGTAGTGGGGGTGGATGCTCAGAGAGTGTTACCACTAGAATAAGAATAGTCTGGGCAAAGATCAGAAAGCTCCTACCTCTACTGGTGACAAAGGGCCTCTTTCTCAGAGTGAAAGATAGATTGTACAATGCATGTGTGTGAACTGCCATGCTTCATGGCAATGAAACATGGGCCATGACTGCTGAAGACATGCGTAGGCTCGAAAAAAAATGAAGCTAGCATGACCTGCTGGATGTGTAATGTCAGTGTACACACATGACAGATTGTAAGCGCCCTGAGAGAAATGTTGAACATAAGAAGCATCAGATGTGGTGTACAAGAGAGACGTTTGCATTGGTATGGCCATGTACTACGGATAGATGAGGAGATCTGTGTGAAGAAGTGCCACTCTCAAACAGTGGAAGAAATCCAGGGTAGAGGGAGACCCAGGAAGACATGGGATGAGATGGTGAAGCATGACCTTCGAACGTTGGGCCTCACAGAGGCAATGACAAAAGACCAAGACCTCTGGAGATATGCTGTGATTAAGAAGACCCGACAAATAAAGTGAGTTCACAGCTGTAACCTACACCAGTGTTGCAAACCAGCCCACTCAAAAGTACCTTGGATCGTAGGGTGACATGCCATGCTTGAGGAGAACTATTGAGTCAAGTACATCAAAACCAAATGGAAATTGCAGTTGTGATCCCCATGCCAGTGGTCCCAGTTCATAACTGGTACTTATTTAATTGACCCCGAAAGGATGAAAAGCAAAGTCGACTTCGGCAGAATTTGAACACAGAACGTAGCAGTACACAAAATACTACTAAACATTTTGTTTTGCATGCTAACGACTCTGCCAGCTCACTGCTTTGCATGCATGCAATAATATTGATCAAATGTAAAAAACTCCTTGCAGTTCATTCAAGCTTTAAATATTGTTGTTTTCTTCCCATAAGAGCACTGTGTTTGAAGGTTCAAGATTCATTAATCTACATTCTAGACTTTTTGAATGAAATACAAAATTCACCCCTTTTAATTCAGAGATAATACAGATTGATAAAATGGTAATGTAGGAAATAACTTACCAGAAGATGTTCTGCTGGCACACCTGCGGGTTATCTTGATCCAACCATTCCCTTGAGAGAGAAAGAGGTTCTTAGATTAAAATGTGTCAGATGAGAAATATTTTAAAATTACCGTCTTAATACTGAAAAGAATCTTTATTGCATGAAGACAGAGCATAAAATAGAAAAGGACATGGTTTAATGCTTAGGGTGTTCAGCCTGCAATCACAGGTCATGAGTTTGATTCCTGACAGCATGTTGTGTCCTTGAGCAAGACACTTTATCACTTATTGCTACAGTCAACTCAGCTGGTAAAAATGAGTTGTACCTGTACTTCAAAGGACCATCCTTGTCCTGCTGAATCTCCCTGAGAGCTATGTTAAGGATATATGTGTCTGTGAGGTGGTCAGCCACTTTCATGTTCATTTCATGAGCAGGCTATTTTAGTTGATCATAATTGATGGAGAGTCAGGCCAGTGCATCTACAACTGATAACATTAAGTAATTTAAACAGTATGTCTTGCAAACAACTCGCACATGCAAGTGCTACCAGTCGAGAACTCCACATACCGGAAACCAGCAAGTGTATGGGGTCATCAGGAGAGAATGCGAGCCGTTTTGGGGCCTACCTCTCGATGGCATCAATGCGCACCGGCCCCTCCCCCCCTCACTTATATGAGGCCTCCGCTTGCTAGATCAACTGGTTATTAAAAACAAAGCTCAATATTTCTCTAGCCATTGCTCATCGTCTCTTTTTAACCAAATCCAGTGGCTAGCCTATTGCTGAATTTATCTTTAACTGTGGAGGGAACCTGTGGAAGAGGTAGACTCCGGAAGACATTGGATGAAGTGGTGAAGCATGATCTTCAATTTATTGGGTCTTATGGAGGTGAAAACAAATGATCGAGACCTTGGTGGTTTGCTGTGCTTGAGAAGACCCGTCAAGCCAAGTGAAATTATAGTTGTGGTCAGTGCCAGTGACACGTAACAGGCACCCATGCTGGTGACACGTAAGCAGGAACATGTGCCGGTGATATATAAAAGGTATCTATGCTGGTGGCTCATGAAAGGCACCCATGCCAGTGACAAGTAGAATGTTAAAACTTAGTACACATGCACAGCAGAGTTCAAGGTCAATCTGTGCCAAGCAGCTTCCCTCTGCATGCTTTAGCTTCGTTACTATGGCAACAGTCCGGATACTTATTGATCAGACCACGTATTCTATCAGCCTCTTTTGCCAAACCACTAAGTTACAGGGATATAAAAAAAGCCACAACACTTTTCAAATGATGTGTGATGACAAACAGTGACACAAAGACATTCAGACATACATATATTCAGGCACAAACATATACATACACACATATATATGTATGTGTGTGTGTGTGATTTTTCAGAAATACAGCATTGAATGTTCCAAGTGCAGTTGAATGCTTAACCACAATGGATCAAGCACTAATGCATTCTATTACAGAGATAAAATGTCAAACTGTACACATAAGATACCATATTTGTGTGTGTATGTATATATGTGTGATGGAATTCCACATGGCTTCCATCTACCAAATAGTGTCATATAGTGAGATTGAACCCAAAACCACATGGTTGAGAAGCAAGCTTCTTAACTCAGCCATGCCTGCACCTATGGTTAATAATTATATTTGAAGTTTTTTAAGTTCAGGTTAACTCCGATTAAGTAGAAATATCATGAAAATATTTCACCTGTAACCATTCCTTTTTTTTTTTTTTCCAAGACAATAAAATGTTAAATTCAAGGATATTTAATTACTATTTCTAGCAAGTCAAGTGACCTCATAGAGGCAACCTCAGCATGTAAAATTCATCTTTAAATACTTGGGTTATTCATTTTACTTACATCCAGGGCTTTGCTGGTACTTTTTCATGCAAAACTGCCCAGGTACATTTGCTTCAAAGCTGTTACAATCAATTAAACCATTAACTTTAGTATCAAATGACTCGGATGATGGACAAGAAATATCTTCATTGCTGTCACATTGGTAACACTGTATGGCAATACCTAAAACAAAAGCAAATTAAATAAAAGCACATTAGCATCAATGATTCAATACAAAATTACAATTTCTATGAACAGAGAACAATAAAGCATTTTTGGGGGGTTTTTTTGGTTTTTTTAGATATTTCCCTCATATTTTATTCGTTTTTTTTTTTTCTCTCTTCATGAAATATTTTAATACAATACTGGTTTGAGAGAAAAGAAAGATGGCAACTCTTGAATAAATGTTCAAAGTGAAATTTCAACAATCCTTGAATTATATCATTCTTTAAATACTGTAATTTGTTTAGAAAATTTACATTCTTAATGTCTTAATCAAATACATTAGCATAGGTAGCATGATTTACAGTAAAGTTTAATTATTGTTCCTCTAGCATACTTTCACTTCATCATCATCATCATCCTCTAACATCTACTTTCCTTGCTGACATGGGTTGGACGGTTTGACCAGAGCTGACATGCTGTACCAGGTTTCAGTCTGGTTTGGCTTGATTTCTACAGCTAGATGCCCTTCTTAAGGCCAACCACTTTATAGTGTGTTTGTAATTATTTGTAATTCACTTTTACATCATCAGCACCCTCAGAATAAATAAATATATGAACCCTGCCTGTGTCTCTTGCCTGAATTCATCATCATTACTATTTTAGAACTGCTTTCTATAATGACATGGATTTGTTGCCAGTACCGCCTGACTGGCCTTCGTGCGGGTGACACGTAAAAGCACCCACTACACTCTCTGAGTGGTTGGCGTTAGGAAGGGCATCCAGCTGTAGAAACTCTGCCAAATCAGATTGGAGCCTGGTGTTGCCATCCGGTTTCACCAGTCCTCAGTCAAATCGTCCAACCCATGCTAGCATGGAAAGCGGACGTTAAACGATGATGATGATGATGATAGTCAAATATCACAGTGTCACACCACTTGGTTATAGATCCTCACTATTGGACAAACAACAGAAATCTGTCAATTACTTGGCTGTATATGTCATGCTTTGACATGGTTTCCATGTGATATGGAAGAAAACATTGACCAATGGAAAGGAAACCAGTCTGTGAAAAACAGATAACTAGGAGGAGGATAGTATATAGTGCTCATTATTGACTGAGTCAGATCTCATGGTACTAATTGCTAGTTGGGCAGATCAAAGGGGTCCCAATAGTGATCATCTTTTCTTTTTTCATACATACAGTGTATTCACAATCAGGTTAACCTATTGATACTGATTTTCCAAGAATGTTAGACGTGGTTTGAGGTAGGACTGCCTTGATAACATTTATAGCCCCACCACCTGGACAATGTACTACACTGGCGTCCCTAAACGCACAGCAACAGCATCCATTGGGTCCTCAATGACCCCAGGGAACTAACCATTTCACCCACGCTTTAAGATGGAACAGGTTTGAGAAAGATATGATTGTTATTTCTAGCAAGACAAGTGGACAGCGCAGAGGTCCAATGAGTTGCTGGTGAGCATTGTATTTGTTGTTGTGTAGCCTTAAATCTGCTTTTTCATTTAGCAAACCTATGATCACAGGCGTTCCAATTGTGACAATCTCATTTTTATTTCAAGGTATAATGCATCAAAGAGTAACTTCAGTGTCATTTGATGGTGAAAGAGAAGTAGGGTGTGGTTTGAAGAATTTGTTCCCGTTTCTTATAAGTAACAACGTCAAGGTTCTCACGATGGCTCGTGTGTGTTAGATGAAATTCAATTGAACTAAGGGGATCTGGCTAAACAAGGGAAGTATTATCAATAGATGGGACATTCTTTATTGCTAGTGATTAAAACAATGTTTTTAAGGAGGTCGCTTTCATAAAAGCAAGAAGCAAGACACAACCTGTCATCTATTAACAATAAATGACAAATATATAATCGAAGAGACTTACGTGAAGAAATTTGAACGAGTTTTCTTTGCTATTCGCAGAATTCAGAAATATTTTTTTAAAAACTACTCGAATAATTATTACTTAATTTGATTTTAAATGTAGATATAAAACAGACTGTTTGCAATCGAATAAAAACGTCATGACTTGGAGGTAGAAGTTAATCATTTTGAGTATGAACTAACACAACATAACACGCATTACGCAGACAATACACTAGTTTTAGATAATTACTTAAATGTTTATTTATATTCTATAAACTAACAAATGCTATTTTCACTAATGAGTGATAATATATTTATCGAACACATTTTTAATGAAAACTTCGATAACATAAGGATTTGTCAACTTCGATACGAAAATGGACACAAAGGCAAAATAATATTTTAATTAACTAAACATATTATTACATGAATAAGATTTAAACAAGATTTAGTAGATCGTCTGAATTCTACAAAGACAACATCTGGAGAGGCTTGTCTGGTTTGGGTTTGGTTCCTAGGTAAGTTATTTGGAAAGTAATATAGGCCTAAACAAAATATTGTAATCCAATGTAACAGTTTAACAAAACCGAGAAATAAGCAAATTATAAATGTCGCAGGTGACAAAAATAATATTAATACTAAATAATATATAAAGAAAAATATATTGGTATTTTAAATTACAAGATCAGAAACTAAGAAAAGGCAAGTTCAATAAACGTATTTACCGAAGAGGAAATGAACATTTTAGAAATAATACAAATAATTTTTGAATTTTATTAAACTGAAAATATTCGTCGATTGAAAATTGGAGTAGTTATTAAGGGAGAAAAAAATGATGTAAACAACCTACCTGAAGGTATAATTGCCAACAAAGTTAAAAGCAAAAGGCAATTCATATCATAAGGTCCGTGTAAAATATGGCAGTGCGTAGTTGGAGTACCTGGCTACTGAGACCCCACCTTACCGACTTGACGTACACCAGGTAACAAGGTGATGACAATATTTAATGTAGATGATAAGTTTTTGAAATAGTTTTTAAAATGTAAATATTTACTTAAAATTATTTAATATGATATTATCAAAGAAATTATGCTTCAAAATTATAAATCACGTTTTGAAATAGTTTATTGTCACAGCAGATATCGTGAATTATACGCATGCGCGGAGGAGTATCATTCAGGTGGACAGTCACCTGTTGATTAATTTTTTTTTTTTCAAGATTTAGTGTGTCATTCGGTTAATCACAAACTACTTTGATATTGGTGTCTAATTCTTACTTTATTTACGACGAATACTATTAAAGTTTATATAATAAATACGATTCCGTTAATTATTTTTTATCTGTTTTGTTGTATTCAAAAGAATGACACATCGTTTTACTATTTAACGGAAACGTCTAGAGAGGGTGTCAATACTTCATTTATTAGCACCGAGTGTTTACTAATATTATAATAATGATTTCTAACATACATATATAACTACAGACGATTAGGTAGACTTCAATATTTGACTTGTACTTATCGTATTGATTGCCGACTTATAAAAGGCAAAGTTTACCATTACAGGACTTGAGGCGGAATAAAGTCCCACGAGACATTTTGTCAACATTCTAGCAGTCCACCATCGTTTACTAATATTATAACTGTTCAAATTCTGCCGAAGTCGACTTTGCTTTTCATCCTTTGGGGGTCGATAAAATAAGTACCAGGTGAGTACTGGGGTTGATGTAATTGACTTACCCTCCTCCAAAATTGCTGGCCTTGTGTCAAAATTTAAAACCAGTATGGTGGAGATAAAGAATATGCATACCACCCGTTTTCGGCGTAACCCTAACCCTAAACCTAACGCTAACCCTAACCCTTAAGGCCGAAAACGGGTGGTGTGCGTATTTTTTACCTATTGTAATAATTGTTTAAATTCCGCCGAAGTCGATATTGCCTTTGATCCTTTAGGGTTGATAAAATAAGTACCAGTTGAGCACCAGTTAACTCCCGCCCCTGAAATGGCTGCCCTTGTGCAAAAATTTGAAAGCAATGTTATAATAATAGTTTCTGATACAGGCACAAGGCCAGAAATGTAAGTGAGGGGACAGTCGATTATATCGACCTCGGTATTTGACTGGTACTTTATTTTATATACCTGTAAGGATGAAAGACAAAGTTGACCTTGGCGGAATTTGAACTCAACGTAAAGAGCCGGAAGAAATGCTGTTCAGTATTTTGTTCGACACACTAACGATTCTTCCATCTCACCGCCTGTTATAATAATTCTTTCTACAAGTACAAGCCTTGAAATTTTGGAGGTGTTAGGATCTGGAAAAGAGGAGGGAGAGGAATGAATCGAGCAAGCTTGGTAGGAGATAAGTAGGCAATTCAGATAAGAGCCAATATAATAATAATTTCAAATTTTAGCACAAAGCCAACAATTTTAGGGGAAACGATAAGTCGATTACATCACCCCCATTGCTCAATTGGTACTTATTTTATCGACCCCGAAAGAATGACAGGTAAAGTCGGCCTCGGCAGAATTTTTACTCAAAATCACTACTCTTATGCACTTGAGCCTTGTTGAAGATCAGTAACTGATTTAGGCTTTAAAATTTTACTGGTACTAAAGAAGCCTAATGTTTCTATCGTAGCTTTAACAATGTTTTATATACATAGCCGTAACTAGTATTTCAAACGAAGAATTCTCAGTTTTTTAAATGGATCTTCCATTACAGTAGTGTAGATGATGGAGCGAACGAGGCACTTTTAGGTCTACTGTATAAGTCTACCGGGCACTTTTAGGTCTACTGTATAAGTCTGTATAGACTTGGGGGCTCGGTGGGGGACGAATATTTCAAAAGCTGCCCCGGGCGTTACATGCTAGTTATGCCACTGCACTATTAGCTATCTCATATGAGTTTGTATACACTTGTATGCGTAAATTATACAGACAGTCCTAGCTGGCTGGGGGTTCGTCTGAACCTGTCGATATCCACCTTTTAGCTACGTATGTTATGCCACGTTACCTTAAAATGCAAAGTCTTCAAAGTTACTAGAAATGTTTGGTATAAAATTTAATCCTTGTTGTTCGTGCACAGAGTATATACAATACAAACCGTGATTTCTACCAGCTGTCTCAGGAGTGGCCATGGGAACGAGAATGGGCCCCAACTATGCGAACCTGTTCGTTGGCTATGTTGAGGCACAAATATTCCTCAAGTTTCACTGGTCCTACTCCCGAACTATATGGCCGTTATATTGACGACTGTATCGGTGCCACCTCACTCTCTCGCGAACATCTAGACTCGTTCCTCTCTTTTGTCAAATCTTTCCATCCTGCCCTCCACTTCTCCTGCACTATCTCTGAC